>NW_005872576.1:7988-9563 GCF_000147115.1 Myotis lucifugus
GCCCCTAAGGAAGGGGAATCGCTTGTTCCTCAAAACGCTCCACGTGTGTGAGCAGAGCCCTCACCTCAGCAGCCGAGATGCAGCCCCGAAGCGAAAGGGCAGCCGGCGGAGCTGGCTCCTCGCTCCTCGCTCCTGCCGCCGGGCGGGCAGATGCTCCAGGCGGGAGGAGTGGTCTGCAGCTGCGGCCTGTCCCTCGTCCCTCTCTTCCTGTCTTTGTGAGAAAACCCCTGAGGCTCCGTGTGTTTTCTCTGAGCGGTTCTGTCTGCTGAGGTATTTGCGTGCTGAGCAGCACACACTTATATTTTCCTCCGTCGCAAAACACCGATCATCACACCAGCACCCTCCTCTCCCATCACTTCCTCTCCCAGCGCCGGGGAGGAGGGCGCCGAGCAGCAACCCCACTGCAGGCCTGAGCTTCCCTTCCCACTCTCGGGGCGCCTCCCGCTCCGGCCCCAGCACCTGGGGCTCCCCTCCCAGCCCCTCACATGGTGGGAACCATCTTGCTGTCCCCCACAAGCCCGTGAGCGCACTCACGTCTTTGTTTCCAGCACCCAGACTGGTGCCTGGCAGGTGGCAGAAGCAGGTGAGTGAGTGAGAACATAGTCCTCCCCTCCAGGCGTGGCAGCTTGGATCAGTGTTGAGGAGGAATGTTCATGACCGTGGAAATGTTGGTTCAGATAACTTTCTATGCTTGCCAAAGAAAGGAAGCCCAGCCAGTGTGGCTCAGGGGTGGAGCATCAGCCCATGAACCAGGAGGTCACGGTTCGATTCCCGGTCAGGGCACAGGCCCAGGTGGCGGGCTCGATCCCCAGTGGGGGGTGTGCAGGAGGCAGCTGGTGGGTGATGTTTCTGTCTCACTATCCTTCTCCCTCCAAGAATCAATAAAACACACAAAGAGACAGAAAGGAAGTGTGTGCAGCACAGAAAGCCCGATTGCAAAGGAGCCTCAGTGTCTGGCCGTCCGTGTGAGGAGCAGCTGGAGACCCCATGTCAGTCCTCTGCTGCCTCCGCGCCCGCTCAGCGGCCAGCCAGCGGCCCCTCGCGGGCAGCCACCTCCTCTTCTCCAGGCCCCTGGGCAGAGAACAAGACAGAACCTGGGGTGGGGGGGCTTAGTGACCATTTAGTACCAACCCCTCCACTCCCAGGTTACAGATCAGGCAGCTGAGGTCCAGGGAGCTGGGGTGGCAAATGCAAGGGGACTTCGCTGGTGAGAGTGAGGGTGAGGGTGAGGGTGAGGCTGAGGGTGAGGCTGAGGCTGAGGGTGAGGGTGAGGCTGAGGGTGAGGCTGAGGCTGAGGGTGAGGGTGAGGCTGAGGCTGAGGCTGAGGCTGAGGGTGAGGGTGAGGGTGAGGCTGAGGCTGAGGCTGAGGCTGAGGCTGAGGGTGAGGGTGAGGCTGAGGCTGAGGCTGAGGGTGAGGGTGAGGGTGAGAGTGAGGGTGAGGGTGAGGCTGAGGGTGAGGCTGAGGGTGAGGGTGAGGCTGAGGGTGAGGGTGAGGGTGAGGCTGAGGGTGAGGGTGAGGCTGAGGCTGAGGCTGAGGGTGAGGCTGAGGCTGAGGCTGAGGGTGAGGGTGAGGGT
>NW_005872576.1:10038-15013 GCF_000147115.1 Myotis lucifugus
GTGTTTAATTTTAGTTGTACTTTGTAGTTTATTACGAGCTTGCGACACATTTTTAAAACTTATTTACTATAACGTTCCCCTAATCCCAAGTGATGTTTTAAAGTTAGGTGAACCCATTTTGTTGTGTTCCTGAGCCTCAGACTTAGCTATCCGTGCTCTGAATTTCGGCTAACCTTCAGCCCCTGCCGAGTTCCACTTAATTCTGAAGTTGAGAGACACCCACTGTTGAGTGTGCGGGTCAATCTTAGGGCAATGGTCTCGTTACGGTTAGGTTTAGGGCGAGGCTGAGGGTGAGGTTGAGGGTGAGGCTGAGGGTGAGGGTGAGGCTGAGGCTGAGGGTGAGGCTGAGGGTGAGGGTGAGGCTGAGGGTGAGGGTGAGGGTGCGGGTGAGGCTGGGGCTCAGGCTGGACAGCTGCTGGGCAGCATCCGCCTCCTGATGGGTTCAGAGCACAGGGCCTGTTAGCCTCCCTGCTCCGCGTCCTGTGCCTCCTCCCCGTGCACGTGGCACACATTTTTTTCTTCTCCCACCAGGTCTCACCCCAGGGCCCCCGCTGGAGCAGGCGGAGCGGTGACAATGGTCTGCATGTACAGGTGAGGACGCTGGAGCAGGCGGAGTGGTGACAATCGTCTGCATGTACAGGTGAGGACGCTGGAGCAGGCGGAGCGGTGACAATGGTCTGCATGTACAGGTGAGGACGCTGGAGCAGGCGGAGGGTTGACAATTGTCTGCATGTACAGGTGAGGACGCTGGAGCAGGCGGAGCGGTGACAATCGTCTGCATGTACAGGTGAGGACGCTGGAGCCGAAGCAGCACTGCCTGCCCAGGAAGCAGCGCGAGCCCGTGTCAGCACTGGGGCTGGAATGTGGCTGCTGAGCCCGGAGGTCGTGCCCCGCCCAGTGCTCCGTCTTCCCGAGTGTGTCCCCTTCAGCCGCTCCAACCGAGACCCCAGGTGCTCTGTCCAGAGGGGTCCCTGGGAGTCAAGGCCACAGGCAGGCTCCCTCTTTCCTGCACGGCCAGGGCTCTGCCTCTCCACCAGCCTCTGCACGCAGCCTGGGCTCCGAGCGCCAGGCCCGGGAGCTGGAGGCTGGCGGGTCCGAGATGGCGGCAGCTGATGGCCGGGCCTGGGGCTCAGCTCGCACAGTGCGGCCGGCGGACAGGCTCACGGTGCTGGAGAGCCACCTGCCCCTGCAGGACTGCGTGCTGCTGCTGCTGCTGCTGCTGAGGCAGCGCCTCCCTCCGGCCCAGCTTGGGGGTAGGGCGGGCGGGTAGCTCACAACAGGATTTCCTTTCAACCCCGCCTACCTTGTTTTTTAAAATATATTTTTATTGATTTCAGGAGGAAGGGAGAGAGAGAGAGAAACATCCAAACAACAATGATGAGAGAGAATCATGGATCGGCGGCCCCATCACCTCTTCACCCGAAAGCTGGGCGAGCTGCTCTCCAGCAGGAGGGAGACACGGACTGGCTGGGCCCGCTCGCAGGGACAGGCTCCTGGGGGACGTGCCGCTGCAGATGCGTTTTCTCGAGGACGAGACTTCTGCATCGTGCCTTGTCTCCACTTGGCTGGGTCCCCGGGGTGGCTCTGAGGGGCAGCCCGGAGAGGCTTCGCCCAGTCCCTCTTGCCTATTTGAGGGCCCCTTGCCCGCCCGCCTACGACGCGCACTCTGACGCTCGCCTGGGTTTGCTGTCAACCTGCAATGCCGAGGCCACACATCTGAATGCCGTCGCTATAGAGAGCTGAGCTGTCAGCTGGCTCCATCGGGGACCCAGACACCCATCTTCAGAAGCATTTGCACGCTTCGTAGCTGGCCAGGGGAGTGCTGGGCACCCGATAAAACAGGGTGCTGTGCGGAGAATGCTGTGGGGTGGGAGTGCGCCCCCTCACCCCCACCAGCAAACGCTGCCCATCAGTCAGGGCCCACAGCCGCTCCTCCAGAACGCCCCCCGCCCCCTGCACTCCATCTCCCCACCTGGCCAGGGGTCCCACGGCCTGAGCCCATCCCCCTGCTGACCTGCGAGCTCCCCCAGGGCAGAGGAAGCCTCCCTTCAGGCGGGCAGCACCCTGACCCAGGTAGGCGGGCAGGACCTGACCCAGGTAGGCGGGCAGCACCCGGACCCAGGTAGGCGGGCAGCACCCTGACCCAGGTAGGCGGGCAGCACCCGGACCCAGGTAGGCGGGCAGCACCCTGACCCAGGTAGGCGGGCAGCTCCCTGACCCAGGTAGGCGGGCAGCACCCTGACCCAGGTAGGCGGGCAGCTCCCTGACCCAGGTAGGCGGGCAGCACCCTGACCCAGGTAGGCGGGCAGCACCCTGACCCAGGTAGGTGGGCAGCACCCTGACCCAGGTAGGCGGGCAGCACCCGGACCCAGGTAGGCGGGCAGCACCCTGACCCAGGTAAGGGCAGAGTTGCTAGCTCCCTAAGGGCTTGCTGGTGGGTGTGCAAACCCTCCTCCCTAAGGAGTTAGAGAACAAGTGACGGGGGGGGGGGGGAGCGCTTCTTTTCCCCTGGGGGGCCAGGAATGGGCACAGGTGCACGGGGGAGTTTTCCATGGGAGGCTTGTTAGGCCAAATTCTTTTAAACCTTTTAAGTAGTTTGCTTTGCCCGGCTGGCCTGGCTCAGGGGTTGAGCATCGACCTATGAACCAGGAGGTCATGGTCCATTCCCGGTCAGGGCACAGGCCCGGGTTGTGAGCTCGATCCCCAGTGTGGGGTGTGCAGGCCGATCAGTGATTCTCTTCATCGTTGATGTCTCTCTCTCTCCCTCTCCCTGCCTCTCTGAAATCAATAAAAGGTATTAAATAAATAAGTAAGTAAATGGTTTGCTTTGACGAGAATCCTAAGAACATCACAGTGCCTGCTCCTGGCTTGGGAAGGTCCGAGCTATATGGAAGCAGCGTCCCAGGTGTGCGGGGTCTCCGTGCTCGTGGGGGTGGACTCGCTGTCAGAGCCCACAGCTCGTCGTGTGTGTGTGTGTGTGTGTGTGTGTGTGTGTGTGTGTGCGCGCGCGCGCGCGCGTGCGAATGGGGTGGTGCTGCATGTGTGATCAGTTGTGAGATGACGGGGCTGTGGGGGCTGGAGTGGATGTGGGCACCACCTGGCCCTGGGGTGAGGGATGGATGTGTGCGGGGTGTTCTCCCAGCAGGCAGCGGGACACTTGCTGAGGGATCCTGAGGGGCCCCATCCCATCAGAGAGAGGGAGCTGGGGGGACAGGGAGCAGGCGTGGCCTGGGCTCTGGGAGGCCAACACCTCTGGCACCTGGGCCCCCGAGGCCCTCGCACCTGGAAGCCACACACCGCCCCCCTCTCCGGCCTGGGGCCTTTGAGAGATGGTCCCACCACTTCACCGCCCCTGGGACTCTGTTTGGAAGGTCTACCCTCAAGCCCACCCCTCCCTCTCTCCCACTGCCCAGAGCAGACACCAAATGTTTCTCGGTTTCCTCTGGAAAAATCCTGGGAGGTCTGTTTACAGCTGCAGCCAACGCCTCCCATCTGTGCTGGCTCAGCCGGGAGAGCGGAAACGCAGGCACTGGAGTTCGCTGGGATTCAGGGCACAGCAGTGCTTCCCGGTCTCCGGTCTCCGCACAACTGGCCACCAGAGAGCGAGTTCATGCTTCTACAGAGCCCAGCGCCGGTCCCCGTGTGCACAGGTGTGCACAGAAGCAACCCTGAGCACGCTTCCTCAGGTACACAGAGCCCACCACGCAAGGATGCCACACACATGTGCCGCCGACGTCCCCAGACACGCAGGAAGCACACTCTGATTCAGCACGCCCACACAGGCATGCAGTTCCTCAGGTGTGACTCACTCCGGCCACCACAGAACCCCCCGAGCCAGCCAGGCCACACCTGCTTCCAGCTGCACCGGCAGCCTCGGCACAGCACAGGCCTGCCCTCCCCCGATGGAGGCTGCCCTCCCCTCGTTGGCCAGAGCGCTCTGGACGCTCTCCCCATCAGGAGATCTGGAGGTACCCTCAGCACCTGTGTCGCTGCTGTTGGCAGGAGGTGTGTGAGGCCTGTCTGTTCGAACATTCTAGACTCCACGCCTATTTCTCTCGGGCTGCCGGGATTGGGGACAGGCCACCGGCCCAGGCCTGCAGGCTCAGCCCGCGGGGAAGGAGGAACGCCAGGCTCTCTGGGAGGCCTGCCCAGGCGAGGAGATGGGACGGACGCCTGTGCTCCAGGCCCTGGCTGGGCAGGCGTAGGAAGGCCACCATGTGCTGCGACACTAGGACTTGTGCCTAGATGGAGAAGACAGGCGTGGCTGAGCCCGGCCAGCGTGGCACAGTGGCTGAGCATCGACCTATGAACCAGGTCACGGTCCGATTCCGGGTCAGGCACATGCAGGGTTGCAGGCTCGATCCCCAGTGTGGAGCGTGCAGGAGGCAGCCGATCAGTGATTCTCTCTCATCATTGATGTTCCTATCTCTCTCTCCCTCTCCCTTCCTCTCTGAAATCAATAATAATAATAACAATAATAATATATTAAAAACGGGTGGCTGAAACGGGAGGAGGCTGCCAAGTGTGCAAGGGTTAACCTGGCAGGGGGGCGGGGGGAGGTGGCTCAGACACAGGCCTGGAGAGGGTGTGGCCCTGAGAAGCTCCCCAGTTAGAGGGGCTGCCATGCCTGGGGGGAGGGGCCCAGGCTACCTATCTGCTGCCCATCATCCCCCCCGACTCAGCCCCTCTTCCCTGCATCTGCTTCCCATTCAGCCTACGCCCGGCATCTGGAGGCTGAGTGGGACTCAGCTGGTGCAGCTGCCACGTGCCCCGCCGGGGGCAGGGCTGGGCACTGGAGTGCCTCCTCTTCTGACCTGCCTCTTCCATTCCTGCACCCCACCTCTCTCATGGGTTCTGGATCCCCTCCCCCGCAGGAACCATCTGTCCCCATTGCTGGCCCCTCCCTCTCCTCCTTCATTCCTCCAGGCCTCTTCTCCATCTGCAGTGGCTGCCTCTTCTCTTTTTGCAAAACCAG
>NW_005872576.1:15655-23222 GCF_000147115.1 Myotis lucifugus
ACTCCTGCTAATCCATGATCTGGTCATAATGCACTTGGTCGTATGCCTCCGGGCATAACGGCTAATTAGCATATTCCTCTCTTATATAGGATGATGATTCCAGAGAGGAAGGGAGAGGGAGAGAGAGAGAGAAAAACATCAATGATGAGAGAGAATCATTGATCGGCTGCCTCCTGCACGCCCCACACTGGGTACCGAGCCTGAAACCCGGGCATGTGCCCTGACCAGGAATCCAACTGTGACCTCCTGGTTCACAGGTCGACGCTCAACCACTGAGCCACGCTGGCTGGACTGTATCTCAGTTTCTTAGATGCACAATGGAGACCCCTGACCCCCATAGCACGGTTGTGGGGTCAGTCTGCGGAGTGCCAGCCTGAGGACAGCAGGAGGCCCCTGGCAGACAATTCCCTCTCCTCCCCCCTCCCTCCTCTAACCTCACGTCAGCCAGAGCGGAGCCAGCTGGCCCCCCTGCCCTGGGACAGAGGCACGGGGCCTTGACTCAAGGGCAAAGTACGCACAGGAGTTTCTGATTAACTCAGGAACTGCCTCCTTCCAGCAGCCCAGCTGCTGTGGGCGGGGCGGGGTGGGGCGGGGAGGGTGGGAGGGGAGGGGGCAGGGAGGCTGCTGAAGGGCAGTGCAGGAAGGAGACTGGGAAGCTCAGGAGTCCAGGGAGGGTGTGGGGCCGGGGAAGGCTGAGGCCTTGGCCTCTTCCCACTGCCTCTCTGCAGCCCTGAGCGCTGAGCCTGCACTGGCTCCGCTGGGCACGCTGGCCCCTGAGCCTCTATGGCAGCGGTTCTCAACCTGTGGGTCGCGACCCCTTTGGCAGTCGAACGACCCTTTCACAGGGGTCGCCTAAGACCATCCTGCATATCAGATATTTACATGACGATTCATAACAGTAGCAACATTACAGTTATGAAGTAGCCACGAAAATAATTATATAGTTGGGTCACAACATGAGGAACTGTATTTAAAGGGCCAGAAGGTTGAGAACCACTGCTCTATGGGAGGTTGAATTCCTATGAGATTGAAAGGCCTTGGGTGGCCCTGGTTGGTTTGGCTCAGTGGACAGAGCATCAGCACGAGAACTGAAGGGTCCCGGGTTTGATTCCGGTCAAGGGCACGTACCTCGGTTGCAGGCTCTATCCCGGCCCTGGTTGGGGTGCATGCGGGAGGCAACCAATCAATGTGTCTCTCTCTCTGTCTCCCTTCCACTCTCTCCCTAAAAAAAAAGCCAATGGAAAACTATCCTCCGATGAGGAGAGACAAAAACACGCTGCGCCCAGCCCCGGCGGACCAGACCTGCCTTTTCCCCAGGAGCAAGGTCGCCCTGGCTCTAGAGGTCAGTGTCCCGCCACCGACGGACTTGGACAGAGAGCACTGGGTGGGGCTGTGGGGAGAGGGAGCGTGCTGTTCCCTGAAGCATCCCGGATGCTCATGATGCTCACATCAGGGTGTCCCTAAGGACCAGGGAGCCCTCAGCCCCCGGGGCAAAGCGCTCCGACCCAGGAGTGGCCAGCCTGCACGTCCTCCAGACCAGCCTCCCGGTCGGCACCGGCTCCCACTGCCTAACCGGGCTTGCTCAGGACTCTGAGAATTCCTCAGGGTTCAAGGGTCATTCCTGACGTCAAATGAGCAGTTTCCCGCCCCCCACTCAGAGGATCAACTAAACCCTAGGGAGGTTCTAAGCAGCTGGTCTCCACCCTCCTCCTCCCCCCCAGTTAGCACTTCCAGCCTGTGAACCAGGCCAGGACTCAGAGGCCATGGGCTGCCAGGGCCCGTGGGCAGCCCTTTGTGCTGCACAAAGCCTTGGGAGAGGAGTACATGTTTGGCGTATTTAGAAAGATTTCTTTCTTATAATGAGTCACAGAGGAGGAGAGGGGAGGGAGGGTGAGACAGAGAGGCCAAAGGCAGGGCTTGGGAAGAAAGGAGGAGGCGGTGAGGCCTGGAGGGCCTGCGAGCAGATGGGGAAATGCACATGGTGCCAGAGGTGAGGAGCGAGGAGCGGAGTGGAGAGCTCTTAGGGCAGATGGAAACGGTTCTCTCTTGAATGGCATGGGGACTAGAGGTGCTGACTTCCATGTAGTCAGAAACACATGTTTAACTTTTTATATACATATTTATTGATTTCAGAGAGGAAGGGAGAGGGAGAGAGAGAGAGAAACATCAATGATGAGAGAGAATCATGGATCAGCTGCCTCCTGCACGCCCCACACTGGGGATCGAGCCCACAACCCGGACACGTGCCCTGACCTGGAATTGTACCTGTGACCTCCTGGTTCATAGGTCGACACTCAACCACTGAGCCACGCCAGCCAGGCAGGGCCACGTTTAACTTTTGGCTTCCCCAGCGCTTAACTACTAATAGCCTACTGTGGCTCGGAAACCCGACGGATAGACGAAAACTCAATGAACACACATTATGTATGTTATGAACTATGCGCTGTGTTCTGATAAAAGTGAGCCAGAGAGAGGAACATGGTACTGAGAAAGTCACAAGGAAGAGAAACGGCACACGCGGTGCTAACGGCATCGCGGCCTCACAGTCACCTGCGCTGCTCAGGTCGGGCCACGGCGTCGCCTCCCGGGGCTTCCTGCAGAGGAGGGGCCTGTTGTTGGGCACAGGGGTGGGTGAGAGGAAGATGCTGGGAAAGGAGTTGACTTCCATTTTTCATGCGGGGAAAAACAAGACTCAGATGCTGGTGAGCCCCAGCTGGTGTTGCTCAGTGGGTAGAGCGTCGGCCTGCGGACTGAAGGGTCCCAGGTTCGATTCCAGTCAGGGCATATGCCTGGGTTGTGGGCTGGATCCCCAGTAAGGGCCATGCAGGAGGCAGCCAATCCATGATTCTCCCTCATCATTGATGTTTCTATCTCTCGCTCTCCCTCTCCCTTCCTCTCTGAAGTCAACAAAAATATACTTAAACAAACAAAAAAAATCAATAGTTAATTATTTTGTAATTTACTTGAAAAAGACTTATTGCCTGCCTATTGTGTGCCAGGCACAGAGTTGGGCCAGTGCTGGGAACTCAATAATGACCACCTCGTCGCGACCATGTCTCGAAGCTTCCAGACAAGTGAGAGCCCCAGTGACCCCACAGGAGGCGCTGCTATTTTGCAGAGGTCACAAGGCAAGTGAGGAGGGGACCCTCACCCCTCCTCAGTTCTCAGGCTCTGAGCCTTGTTTTTGTCCCTTGTCGGCCTGGTGCCTGCAGGAGGAAGGGCTGAAGACGACCTCGCCCCGGTGGTGGGGCGGGCTCCTGGGTCTCCCCGAAAAAGCTCCTCCCAGGTCAGGGGAAGGTCTGTGCTTAGTGTCCTGCTCCCCTGGGAGGTGGGGCCCCGGGAGGGTGGGAAGGCATCTAGGCCCTGGGCACTCGTCTCCTGCCTGCCTGGCACTTGGCAAGGCTGGCGGGCAGAGTGCCCCCTTCATGTCCGCCCCCTTCCTCCCTTCACGTCTTCCGCCTCTGCCTCCTCCTGGTCTGTCCCCCTCCTCATCTTTCCCGGGCCCCCCTCCCGGCCCTCCCCCGCTCCATGACTTCCCCTCCTCTTTCTCCCTTTTCCTTTCCCCTCCGTTTCCTCCCACTGTTCCCACCAGTTGGTCTTCCTCCTTCCTCCTCCTCCTTCAGCTTCTTCTCCTTGGAGCTCAGTGCTTAAGGGGGAAGACCAGGTTGACGTGTGAAAATGAGGCTCCATCGCCATGGTGATGCTAATTCACCGAGTTCAAAGGAAATGGCTCCTGTTAAAACTAACAAGCTGGAGCGGGGCCCCAGGAGGGCCCAGTGCCAGGAGGGAGGGAGCCCCATCTTCACTGGCTTCTCACACCCCCACTCCGCCTGGGCCTCCCTGCAGCCTCAGGCCGAGAGGGGCCTGGGAGGGGCCTGGGAGGGGCCTGGGAGGGGCCTGCTCTTGATGCCCGCCATCTCACACCTGGGTGCAGCAGGAACGACCCCCACAGAGGCCTCAGCAGCTCCCGGCCTGCGGTTCTGGGCTTGAACCACCTGAGCTTTGGGGGTGCTTCCCGTTCACACAAATGCTCTGCTGCGTCCTAAGCAGGTGGATGCAAGTCTTGCGGGGTGACCGGCCTCCTGGAGGGCTGCTGGGGCCAGGGCTGCCCAGGCCTCGTGCTATTGGCTCAGAGCCCACGGGCTGCGGGGGCGCTGCTCACCCTACTTCTCAGGGTTCCAGGCATGAGAAAGGGTCCAGGGCAAGAACCTACTTAAGGCCCTGGCCGCTGTGGCTCAGTGGATAGAGCGCCGGCCTGCGGACTGAAGGGTCCCGGGTTTGATTCGGGTCAAGGGCGCACACCTCCGTGGCAGGGTCCCGGTCTTGCTAGGGGCACATGGGAGGCAACCAATCGATGTGGCTCTCTCACATCGGTGTTTCTCTCTGTCTCTCCCTCTCCCTTCCACTCTCTCTAAAAATCAATGGGAAAATATCCTCGGGTGAGGATTTAAAACACACACACACCACTTAGAGATGGATTTGGGCAGAGCTAGGTATGGCTAGTTGAAGGATAACCCCATAGGCCTTGAACCGGGGGCGGGCGGGGGGATGCCTCGCTCTGGGAAGGGGACGGTCTTGGTTCCAAAGTACAAATAAGTCAGCGAGTCACCTGGCCCCCGTGTCAGTGTGTGTCCCGCTCCGTGTGGTCAGCTGCACACGCTTCTTTATTGGGAAGTAGGAGCCACGCCTTGTTTGTGCACAGCCCGGGACTGGCCCCGAGTGGGCCCTGCTCTCCTCCGCATGTGAGAACGTGCTGAATGGAGCCCAGCCGGTCGGAAGGAGAGCTGTGTGGTCTGCCAGATGAAGGGGACCCTCACCACCCAGTGAGAAGGCCAACGGAAGACCAGTAGGGGGCGCCTTTCTCAGAGGAGTTTGTGGTTCTAATCCACAGGCAGAAGCCAACACAGGAAGCCTTTCTGTAACCAGACAGCCAGGGGTCCGGGCCGCCTGTCACTACCTGAGCCAATTCGGCAGAGACGGTGAATCCTATGAGCGTGTGTTCCAATCCTGCCGGCAGCGTGGGAGAGCAGCAGGTCACCCACAGAAAGCTGCCCCGCCCCCCCAGCTGCTGTATTGGGTAGAAAGACAGAGATTACAGGGGAAGGAGGCAACGGGTGTGCCAGATGGGCCGTTCACAGGCAAAGCGGCTGGATATGCAGAGGCCTGTGGGTAAGCAAAGGCCTGTGGGTAAGCAAAGGGCTATGGGGGGTGCTGGGGGTCTTCAAAGGGCTGGCAGGTCTGGTTTTTGGCTCTGGCTTCTACAACAAGGTTGTCAATCTTTCCATGATCACAGGCAGCTCCCTGGTGGGGGGGATGGGCCGAATTCCCAGGTGAGCCCCCGGGTCCCACTGCAACTCCCAGCCCGGTGAGCATGCGCCTCTGCAATCAGAACAGCCATCCCGGCCCCAGAGAGGACTCATCTTCCTCACAGTCACCGCGGCCCCGCGTTCCGTTTCTGCCCCATCATTTCCTTGACAGCTCTCCCCGCTCCCTCTGACCCTCCAGAGGGAGGCCAACTCCCGCTCCTCTGCATTCCCCTGAAATATCTAGCGAGCCCTCCGGGGAGCAAAGCGGCGCCAGTCGAGCAGGAGAAGAAATTCCTAGAAGACGGAGCCCAGGCTGGTCTGTTGCCACTGCTGATGAAGCAAGCCCCGTGCGGGGAGCTCGGAGGAGAGCCTGGGGTTTCAGGATGAGTAGCCGTGGCGGCCGCCCACAGTAACGTGTGCCGGAGGCTTCAGAGCTGCTTCCCCCCACCCCAGGTGGGCCCCGGAGCCTTGGGGGCCTCCCTGCTTGGTCCTGGGTTTTCAATGGTGTTAGGTTAGGTGGCTCAGGAGGCAGCGTAGGAAATAAAAGAGTCGAGTGAATCAGAAAAGAAAGGAAAGGTTTTATTCTGCGTCCCCTGGCGACCCACGAACCCCAAAGACAGGGCACGTGGATCCGCGCCAACAGGGAGGGGGGCGCTTTTTTCATACTGCGGTTGGGTGAGGGGCGGGGACATGAGCTGAGGTATTCAGCTGAGGAAGTTCCCGCTGCAGGGGGTCAGCAAGGTATTCAGGAAGGAGTCAGTATCTGTGTGGGGGTCGTGCTGATTCAGGGAGAAGCCGGTATCTGTGTCTGGCATGTTGATCTGTTAGAAATGCCAGGGGGAGTCCATTATCTCGTCACACGTCTGCATGTATCCGATCCTGGGCTCTCTCTGACCTAACAAATGGAACCAGAGGAGGCCTTCGCTGGGCTGGGCCGTGTGCCTCCCCGTGTGTTAGGGGGAGATCCTAAAGTGCTGAGTGCGTCTCCAGCATTGGGACCAGAACACCCCTCCCCGCCCGGGCTGGGCCCTTCGGGGTGAGCTGAAGTCCATGCCCGGCCGGTGTCTGCACACATCGCTGCCCTCGCCTGCGGAAAGTCCGTGTCTCTGGAACGTGGATGTGCGGTTTGGCCAGGACAGAGGCAGTGGCTCCGCACCCAGGCCGGGAGCCCAGGGCCAGTGTCCCACCCTCAGGCCCGCTGGCTTCCTGCTTTGTGCTCAGCCCGGTGCTTCCATCCCAGCATCTCAGGGCCCTGGCAGCCCTGGGAGTCGGGTCATTATCTCCATGACCAGGGAACCCGGGGTCTCCGGCTGTTTGCAGGGCTGGGGTTTCCCAGAGGGCAGTGAGGGGTGCCCTCCTCTGGTTGTTGCTGGGGGACACCTGCAGAGCTCGCGCTCTCCAAGTGGGATGGGGACCGGGCGAGTGCACAGCAGTAATCAGACTGGGAGTGAGCTCAGCGGGCTTGGGGGGACCTTTCCTCCTGGAGGAAACATCACTGAGACCCCAGCCTTCGGGACCCTGAGCTGACCCCATGGAGCTTCTCCAGCCCCTCCCTTAGCAAGTCAGCCAGTGACCGTGGAGGCTCCCAGGGACCCGCTCAAGCCAGCAGCGTGGCCCTGGGCCTCCCCTCTCACCTCTCTGAACCGCCCTGCCTCCCAGGCTCCTGGGCTCTGTGTCTGGAGCGCAGGAGTCCCGCCCGGCTGACATCACAGGGAGCGCAGGACCAGAGCGGTCTGACATCACAGGGAGCGCAGGACCAGAGCGGTCTGACATCACAGGGAGCGCAGGAGTCCCGCCCGGCTGACATCACAGGGAGCGCAGGAGTCCCGCCCGGCTGACATCACAGGGGGCGCAGGACCAGAGCCCGCTCCGCTCTCCGGGAGGAAGCACAGCGGCAAGGGCGCCGGTCCTCGGGGAGAAACCTTCAAAGGGTGTCCCTTCTGACCCTCAGGGTTGGAGGTCACAGTTCATTTTGGGTCAGAGCACATGCCTGGGGTTTCGGGCTCGATCCCCAGTGTGGGGAGTGCAGGAGGCAGCCTATCAATGGTTCTCTCTCATCATTGATGCTTCTCTCTCGCTCCCTCTCCCTTCCTCTCTGAAATAAATAAAAACATATTTTGGATCTATCATTTTAAAAAAAGAAAGAACAAAGGGTGTTGGTTCCTGCCGTCAGGGCAGGAGGGGGGAGGGGGTGGGGTGTGGGAGGGGCAGAGTGGGGAGGCTGGAGCGGGTAAGATCCAGGAAGTTGCACAGGAAGATGG
>NW_005872576.1:23559-27671 GCF_000147115.1 Myotis lucifugus
GGGGCGGTTTTTTTTTTTGGGCCTGGGGCTTTCTTTTTTTAGCCCCCCCCCCCCCCCCCCCCCCGCCTTGAGCTCGCCCTGCACTCAGCAAAGCTTACTAGTATTTGCTCATTAACCTCAGTATCTGACTCAGTTTTGCCCTTGGCCTTTGCAAAGTGAATGCAATGGGCCCGGGCCTCTCTCCATCTTTTAGAATCGTGGTTGAGCCTCCACGTGCCCGTCAGCCTCTGCACATGCGAGCCTTCTTTCTCCAGGCGGCTGCGTCTGCAGGGCCTCGGAGCCCAGCCGGGGCCCAGGCCGCGGCCCGCCTCAGGGCTGCCCGTCTGTGCTGAGCACAGGAGTTGCAGGCGAGGTGGAGAGAAGGCCCGTCCGACAGGAGGCAGCGGGGAGGGTCCTCTGTCAGGGCAGTGGAGGACGGAGGTGTTCTTCAGAGGAGAGGATCTGGGCTGGGCACCAACACTGCAAGGAGAAAAGAACTGGATTTTTTCCTGGGTTTTGTGAATTCTAGAGAATGGTTTCTTCAGCGTGACTTCTTGCATCCTTATCTGAGGCTCTCAAACACCTGCCCAGGAGGGCCTCCCTGCCTCCCTCTGCTCCTAGTCCCCTTCTCCTCTAGCCTCTGGCTCAACTTTTATATTATTTTATTTTTAAATATATTTTTATTGATTTCAGAGAGGAAGGGAGAGGGAGAGATAGAAACATCAATGATGAGAGAGAACCATTGATCGGCTGCCTCCTGCACACCCTACACTGGGGATCGAGCCCACAACCCGGGCATGTGCCCTTGACGGGAATCAAACCCGGGACCCTTTGAAGCATAGTGGTCCCTCCTTTGGAAAAACTGCTGTTTGAATGCCTCTGTTATTCTTAGTCTCTTATTCTGTAGGTCAACTCTGTTGTTTTTAGACTGTAAATAACTTTGTTTTTTGCTTGAATAGAAAAGATAAACTTAACTGTCTGACCTTGCAGGCTAGCCATCCAGCTGACACGCTGATATTGACGCCAGGTGCCTGTACAGATATATACTCAAGGTTACACGCTGTCTACAAAAATAACTTACACAAAGAACTAGAAGGATATAAAAAGGAAATACTCCCTCCTGTGTTTGTTCAGAATTGGACAGAGATAATCTGCTCTGAACCTGTGGCAATAAAGATGACTCCTAACTAATTGGCTCATTGGGCGTCTTGTCCAGATCGCTGATTTGCGATACAACACCTCAGTCCACAGGCCAACTCTCTATCCACTGAGCCACACCAGCTAGGGCTCAACTTCTTTTTTGAATCCTCACGCAAGGAGAGAGAGAGAGAGAGAGAGAGAGAGAGAGAGAGAGAGAGAGAGACATTGATGTGAGAGAGAAACATTGATTGGCTGCCTTCTGAACGTGCCCGAACTCGGGGCTGAGCCTGCACCCGGGCATGTGCCCCGACCCAGAGGGGGTCCAACCAGCAACTGTGGGCGCACAGATGACACGCAGACCACCGAGCCACTCTGGCCGTGCTCATCTTTGTTTTTTGCTTTTTTAGCTTCAGGCAGTCTTTGGATGGTAATAATCCCCACATTTTGCTGATGAAAAAATAAAGACTTAGAAAAATCTGGTGATTTACCTACAGATTCATGCAAGCAAGGTCGGAGCTGGGAAACTGACCGGGCCAGTCCCCTGCCCTCACACAGATGTGCTGTGTGGGTGTCTGCCTGCAGCTCAGGGCTCTCAGCACTGCCTTGTCTCAGGAGGAGGCAGTGCCTGTCACCCTTCTGGGGGGAGCAGCCATCTTGGCACCGATGGTGGCTCCTAGGGGGAAAGATAAAGTTTTAAAAAGGTGAGGTAGAGAAAGCAGAGGGTCAGGGGCCTGTGTTCTAGGCTTGACTCAGCCTTTTACCAGTTATGTCTGGGGAGAATAGCACCATCAACCTCCCCCGAGTGAGCCTAGAAGACATGCTGGGTATTGGCATGAGTGGTAAGCTGTGAAGGGCCACATCACTCCTATACCAACCCGGGAGTCAGGAATGCTCAGACGCATCCCTGCCATCAGCAATGTGTTTACAAGGGGAGGGTCGAGGGCCAGCTATGAGGAGAAGGGGACCTCCTCCCATGAGAGCAGGCTGTGTGGGCTCTGGGAAAATAAGACAAAAAACACTGGCGCTCACCATGAGGGGAGATGTGCTTGTTTCTCGGGGAATGAGGCCTCAGCCTCGCTGTCCGTGAGAGACGGAGGGGACCAGGGGGCCCACTGCTGCTCTCCCGAGCCAGCACCTGCACCCAGAGGGAGTCCCCGCGAGCGTCTGGTCAAGTCCAGGGCCATAGATGGGAGGGCTTTCTGTGGGAAGGGAAGGAATAGGGACACTGGTCCAGGGAACCTGAAAGAGGGACTTCAGCCCTGGCCAGTTTAGCTCAGTGGATAGGCAGGGGTCCTCAAACTACAGCCCGCGGGCCACATGCAAATACAAATATTGTATTTGTTCCCGTTTTGTTTTTTTACTTCAAAATAAGATATGTGCAGTGTGCATAGGAATTTGTTCATAGTTTTTTTAAAAACTATAGTCCAGCCCTCCAACGGTCTGAGGGACAGTGAACTGGCCCCGTTTAAAAAGTTTGAGGACCCCTGGGATAGAGTGTCGGTCTGCGGACTGATGGGTCCCAGGTTCGATCCAGTCAAGGGCACATACCTTGGTTGCGGGCTGGATCCCCCTCCCTGGTTGGGGATGTGTGGGAGGCAACCAATCGATGTGTCTCTCTCAAATCGATGTTCCTCCTGTCTCTCCTCTTCCCTTCCTCTCTCTCTAAAAATCAATGGAAAAATATCCTCGGGTGAGGATTCACAACATACGAAAACCAACCAACAAACAAAAAGGACTTTAGGGAAAGGATAGGAGATTGAAAAGAGAGGCAGGAGGGAGGACACAGAGCTTGGCCTCGGCAGCACCCATGGGCCTCCTTTCTCTGCTGGCACTTGGAGGTGAACAAGTTCACTTCCTCCAACCTTCTATGGCTGCCAAGACCTACCTGACCCTTGAGTGAGATGAAAAGACACGCGTGGCACCGCCCCAACTCAGTCTCCGTGTGACTGGGACACACTCCCCGGGATTCAGAAAAGGACAGAACTCGCCCACCCCTCCCTCCAGGGACCTCACTGAGGTGGACGGAGGAGGGTGGGCCCTCGGTGGCTCCCCAGGGACTCGGGCCAGCAGTGTGACCACCGTCCCACCTTCCCGATCTGTGGACAGACTGTCTCCGTGATGGCCATTCACAGGTCAGCAAGGAATAACTTTTGAGAAACCTTAGTAACAGCCTGTTCTCAGGGTCTAGATACAAATACTCCTGAACGCTCACGCTAACTGCAGGTTCTTGGGTGGGAAACAAACCCAGCCGGTCATGTGTCCCTCCTCCTGCCGCAGGTTGTTCACTGTTCTCCTGTCTGCCGCATACTCCTCCGCGCACTTACTCATCTCCCTCCACCCGCCCACCCGACCCTCCATCCTTCAAGGAAAAAAAAAGAGTAATATAGGGAGTCTTTCCTTTAAGAACTCATGGCATAGTCCTTTTGAAAATTATATATTTTTTCTTTTCTTTTTATTTTTTTATTTTTTTTATTTATTTATTTTTTGCTATAAGTATTACAAAGGGTATTACATAAGTGTCCTTTCCCCCCCCCACCCTTGACAAGCCCCTGCCCTCCCTTACCCCCCAGTGTCTTATGTCCATTAGTTATGGTTATATGGATGCATACAAGTCCTTCGGTTGATCTCTTACTCCCCTCCCTCCTGTCCCCCAACCCTCCCTGGCCTTCCCACTGCAGTTCGACAATCAGTTTGAGGCAGCTCTGCCACTGTATTTATTATTGTTCGAAAGTTTGTAATGGTCTTTATTATCCATGAATGAGTGAGATCATGTGGTGTTTTTCCTTCATTGACTGGCTTATTTCACTTAGCATAATGCTCTCCAGTTCCATCCATGCTGTTGCAAATGGTAAGAGTTCCTTCTTTTTAACAGCAGCATAGTATTCCATCGTGTAGATGTACCACAGTTTTCTAATCCATTCATCTACTGATGGGCACTTAGGCTGTTTCCAGATCTTAGCTATGGTGAATTGTGCTGCTATGAACATCTGGGT
>NW_005872576.1:27771-28564 GCF_000147115.1 Myotis lucifugus
GGGGGAGGGGGCAGAGTGGGGAGGCTGGAGCGGGGAAGATCCAGGAAGTTGCACAGGAAGATGGAGGGAAGGGTGGGCCATTCGAGTGAAGCCACAGCAGAGGAGAGGGCTTGCCTTGTGGACAGAAGGCTGCTGTCCCCGTGGTGATGCTTCAGGGATCCAGCGCCCTGGGCCTCATCCCTGGGAACAGAGCGACAGTGCGGGCCGCTGATACTGGTGCTTCTCCCAGGCCCGCCGGGCAGCTGCCTCGGTGTCCCTCACACCAGCCCACAGCCCTCCTCTCTGAGAGGCCTCCTCCGCCCATGGTCTATCCAGGCCTCTGCTTGGGCTGCTGCCTCTCAGCCCGCGGGGTGACACCCAGGAACCTCAGTGGCTGGAAAGGGCTGTCCCTCTGTCTCATGGAGGCCGATTCCTTCTCTGGGCCTTGGGCCTTCCTGCCTCAGCCCCCCCCCCCCCCCCCCCCCCCCCTTTAACCCCCCCCCCGCCGGACGAGGGGTTAAAAAATTTTTCCCTTTAACTAAAAATTTGAAATAATTTTTCCCCTGGCCCTTTGAAAAGGGAAAGAAAGGGGCCCGGCCCCTCCCCCCCCTTTAAAAACGGGGGTGAGCCCCCCACGGGGCGGCACCCTTCTTACTAATGGAATATTTTTTACCCGGGGGGGGCGTCTTGAGGGTCCGAGGGCCAGCCCAGGCGATGGGCGGGGCGCCAGTAAGGAGTTCTACTTATAGCTGAAGACAAAGATGTCGGGGCGGGGGACAAAAGGGCCCCCCCCCCAAAGGGGGCGGGCGATTGC
>NW_005872576.1:30554-57132 GCF_000147115.1 Myotis lucifugus
AAAGAATAAGACATAAAAACCTAACCAAACTAAGATGACCAAGTTATACTACTCGTGATCTTCTGCAGAGTACTGCGGGACCGCAGTTCGCAGGGAGTGCCCGTCCATGACTTTTATTTCTTTTTTTATATTAATAAAACTAAAAAAATACATCCCCCCCGTTCGCCCCCCTCCCCGTCCCGTTTCTTCCCCCAGAGCCCAAGCTGGAATCATAAAAACATTTTCTTTGAGAATTCCTTTTAAAGACCTAATTCTCCACATTTGTGGCTGATACTTTTACAATTAACTTTATATTTTAGAGAAATTTTACTTTCATATAAAAATAGAATGGGAAGTACAGAGACTTTCTCATACCCATAGATGCCTTCACTGTCAACAACACACACCAGAGTGGTACATTTGTTACAATTGATGAATCTATATTAACACATCATTATCACCCAAAGCCCACTGTTTACAATGGGGTTCTCTCAGTATTTTATAGTCTATAGTCTCTCAGTATTTCATAAACTTATAATTACATATATACATCACTACAGTATTTACAGGATAGTCTCACTGCTGTGTTCCACCCATGTATCCTTCCCTCCTCCTGCCCTCTGGCAATCGCTGATCTTTTCATTGTCTCCATGGTTTTGCCTTTTATAGATGTCACGTAGTCTGAATTGATTTATGTCATGGCTACACTCTTTATAACCTAATTTTCATATGGCAACACCATAATCCAATTGTCTACAGAGACAATAGAAAATTAACCCAGTCTTTACTTGGGATATAGAGAATCATAGGTTGATTTTACTATCATAGTTTATAAAAATGTATTTCGACTTCAAAATATTTTAGAATGTTATTTCTCATCTCTTTCAGGTTCATTTTTGGCCAATTCAAGTTTACCTATGTTGGAACTGATGCCAAATGTTTCTTGCATTGACAATATTTCACATCTGTTCTCAGGGTCTAGATACAAATACTCCTGAACGCTCACGCTAACTGCAGGTTCTTGGGTGGGGAACAAACCCAGCCGGTCATGTGTCCCTCCTCCTGCCGCAGGTTGTTCACTGTTCTCCTGTCTGCCGCATACTCCTCCGCGCACTTACTCATCTCCCTCCACCCGCCCACCCGACCCTCCATCCTTCAAGGAAAAAAAAAGAGTAATATAGGGAGTCTTTCCTTTAAGAACTCATGGCATAGTCCTTTTGAAAATTATATATTTTTTCTTATTGATTTCAGAGAGGAAGGGAGAGGGAGAGAGAGAGAAACATCAATGATGAGAAAGAATCATGGATCGCTGCCTCCTGCATGCCCCACACTGGGGATCGAGCCCACAACCCAGGCCTGTGCCCTGACCGGGAATCTAACCACCACCTCGTAGTTCATATGTTGACGCTCAACCACTGAGCCACACTGGCTGAGCATGGTATAGTCTTGTCAAGGGTTCCAATGCCTAACCATCAGGAGTATTTTCTCATGTCTAACCTAAGCATCTAATGTTATTTACTGTCTATGTCTAATTTCTCAAGTTAAATCCAATGTCTTCCTGTTGTCCATAAAGATAAAGCAGGTCACTCGCTCGTGTATGTGAGCGCATCCGTGAGCCCTGCAGGCATTCAGGAGGGGCCTCTGTTTAGGATGGACTGAAAGTGCCCCTGCATTTTGTTTTGTTTTTTTGCTTTTTAAATTTTATTTTATATTTTTATTGATTTCAGAGAAAAACGGAGAGGGAGAGAGAAACATCAATGATGAGAGAGAATCATTGACCAGCTGCCTCCTGCATGCCCCCCACTGGGGATTGAGCCCGCAACCTGGGCATGTCCCCTTGACCGGAATTGAACCCAGGACCCTTCAGTCCACAGGCTGACGCTCTATCCACTGAGCCAAACCGGCCAGGGCTGAACCAGCTTTTAAAACATGGTCCAGTAAGGCTCCTTTGGAGCTATGTAGTAGGGAGACATGGGGCTCCCACAGCTCCTCTGCTTAAGGATTCAAAATATCTAAGAGTGTGACCCATCTGCGGAGGAAACACTGTGTCCCGAGGGCTCCCCAGGCGTGGGCAGGCCCGGCCCCTCAGCATTTGCCACAGAAGCTTTCTCGGGAAGCCGGGAGCGAGCTGGCCTTTCCGGCCTCTGCCGAGCTGCTCCCTCCTGTCCCTGGGTCCTCCCAGCTCCAACACTGTCTTCTAGAAGTGGTGCAGGGAGGGCTTTGCTGAGGGGGGACAGGAGGCCCTGGACGCTCACCCGCCCTTGACTAATCATAGGGGCCTGGCCTGGGCCCGGAGGAGTGGGAGCAGAGGCAGAGGGAGAGAGCGCTCCTCACACTTAAGATGCAGAACTCTTGTTAACGCCAATAAAAGCCAAATATTCCCCAAAGCAAGTTTGGGAAATCCTGGTGTCTTTGAAGCTTGGTGTTTCACTGCCCCTCCTTCTAGCACTTCACAGGAAACCAAGCCCGAGCTGGCGCCACCGGGCAGTGTCCCTGCTCCCAGCATGTGAGGCCCGCGAGCTGCTCTGCTCGCAGCGGCAGGAGGGGGCCTGGTCCTCACAGAGTGAAGGGCAGCTGCCCCAGAGGCAGGCGGGTGGAAACAGGCCTCAGGCTGGGGTGGGTCAGAGCTGCTTGGGAAGAAAGCAGAGGCAAGACTCTGGAAATTGAAAGGGGGACAGAGTTGAGAAATGTAGCTGAGCCCAAGTGTATTTCCCCTCATTTAACTGGGAGAAATAGCACATATACAAATGCTAACCTAGGAACAGACTGAGACACCAGCCTCCCACCCGGGAGAAACTGTTCACAGGGTTTTGTGTGTCATCCATACGTTCTATGCTTTGCATGCATTCTTTTTTGCCATCAACAAAAACATATTAGAGCCCTGCCGGTGTGGCTCAGTGGATAGAGCGTTGGCCTGTGGACCAAAGGGTCCCGGGTTCGATTCCGGTCAAGGGCACGTACCTTGGTAGCAAGCTCCTCCCCGGCCTGGGCCCTGGTCGGGGCAGGTGCAGAAGGCAGCCAATAGATGTGTCTCTCTTACATTGATGTTTCTCTCTCTTTCTCTCTCTCTTCTACTCTCTCTAAAATCAATGGAAAAATATCCTCGGGTGAGGATTCACCAAACAAACAAAACAAAAACGTATTATACACACTCTCCCACATATGGCTTGTTCTTAGCACCGTCTTAGAGGCCGTGACAGAAACCTACCTCATTTACACGCACATCCAACCCTGCTTCATCCTTTGCCTGGTGTTAAATAGAATGGATGTGCCCTCACTTATTTACCTCGTTCCCTAATGGCGGACATGGAGGTTGTCTGTGGGCAGCTGCAAGGGGAGCCGTACACATACACGTCTGAGCCGATGCAGCGCTGCTCGGAGAGGAACCACCGTCCGTGTGGGAGACGCGTCGCGTAAGTGGCTACACTGCGGGTTCTTTTCTGGCCAAGATCGCTGCACGGTGACGGTGACGGTGACGGGAGCAGTGACTGCCAGCCCTCCTCCCTGTCTCCCCTCCTCCCCCCACATCTGGGATGGAGCAGCAGGTGAGAGCACCCCCAGGGGTGCCTAGGGAATCCTCTGTCGATGCGGGGGGGGGGGGGGGGGGGCGGGGGGCGGGGAGAGGTGGTTTGTCTGTTTGTGGCCGAACAGTCCCTCTTCCTCATGCTGTTTTCTCAGCACTGAGGGGAGACTGTGAGGATCAGGGGGTGCAAGCCAAGCTCCCCTAAAGCAGAGCCCCAGCCAGCCTGTTCACCGAATGGCAGTAAAGCCGCCCCCCCGCCCCCGCCCCCTGCGAAGCCTCCTGCAGCTCGTCTCACTCTGTTTCCGCTGGGAGAGGGGCAGCAGGTTTGGGTCAGGTGCGGAAGCCCAGCCTCCGATGCCCGTGAGCAGGCGCTGGCTCCGGACTGGGAGTTCAGGGAGCCAGTCACACCCAGCGGTGGGCCTGGGCCTCAGGCTCCTGCTGGAGCGGGTGGGAGGGCGCTCGCGGGCCCCCCGGCGGGCGTGGTTCCTGGTCGGTGTCCTGCAGTCGGCCAGGGGCAGACGGCTGCTTGTGGTTCGCTGGGCCGCAGGGTGGTGCACTGTCTGCAGTGGCTCCAGGCTTGTACCACATTCAAAAAGCTTTTTAACCCTCACCCGAGGATGTGTGCTTATTGGTGTTTAGAGAGAAAGGAAGGGAGGGAGAAACATCGATCCGAGACCAGGGATCGAACCAGCAACCTGGGTGTGTGCCCTGACCAGGAATTACACCCACAACATTTTGATGCACGGGATGATGCTGAACCATCGGGCCAAGGCTTATACAACATTAAAAAAATTTTTTAAAGACTTTTTCTTTTTATTCTATTTATTTATTTTTTAAATTGATTTCTGAGAGGAAGGGAGAGGGAGAGAGATAGAAGCATCAATGATGAGAATCATTGATCGGCTGCCTCCTGCACGCCCCCTACTGGGGATGGAGCAGCAACCTGGGCATGTGCCCTTAACCAGAATCAAACCTGAGACCCTTCAGTTGATGGGCCAAATCAGTTAGGGCAAATTTTTTTAATTGAATTTATTTAGGTGACATCTATAATAATAAAAGCATAATGCACTAGTTAGACACCCACCGGCGCCAGGCCAGCCAAGGCGGGTGCAATGCAATTGGTCAGGGGCCCGGCCATCGCCCCATGATCACCCCGCAGAGGGAGGCCCAGGCCACTAACCAGCAGGCTATGGTGGGTGGGCAGGGCCTCCCTCCGGGAGGGAAGCCGGTGCCGGCAGCCAGGGAAGGAAGGCCTACTCTTGCATGAATTTCATGCACTGAGCCTCTAGTTGGTTAATAAACTTATGTAGTTTCACGTACACACTTCTAGAACACATGATCTGTGTGTTGTATTGTGTGTTCACCCCCAAGGTCAAGTCTCCTGCCACCGTGTGTGCACCCCATTTTGCTGTGGTTCAGCAGGGAGAGCAAAGGGGAGGTTCTCTCCTGCGGGTGATGGCACATCCTCCGACTCCCTGGGGGCAGGTATGTCTGGCCCTGGAGGGGACACGGTCCTGGGGGCAGGAGGGCAGTGGGGCTGCGGCAGATGCAGCTGGTCCAGCTCGACCCTTCGAAAGGCACCGTGGGGAGAGGCACTGCCCCGCCGTCTGGAACCCAGGCCACCTGCTGCCGGACAGCCCGGCTCAGAGTCTGATTCTCCAGGTGGTTCAGGGCCTGACCACAGCCAGACGTCTTTCTGGCCCCCCCTCTCCTGCTGGTCTGTGCACAGCTTCCAGTCTCGATGGCTCCTTGCACCTTCGTCCCTGGCTTCCTGTCTCCCCACCATCTCCGTTCTGATGTCCTTTTTAACATTTATTTTTATTGATTTCAGAGAGGAAGGGAGAGGGAGAGAAAGAGAGACATCAATGATGAGAGGGAATCATGGATCGGCTGCCTCCTGCACGCCCCACATGGAGGATGGAGCCCACAACCCGGGCTTGTGCCCTGACCAGGAATCGAACCCTGACCTCCTGGTTCACAGGCCGACGCCCCGCCCTGAGCCAGGCCAGCCGGGCTGTTCTGATGTCCTTTCGAGCCCTGGAGTGGGTCACACAGAGGAGGCCATCGGAGCCAAGGGTGACTCCTGGGAGAGTCACCAGCTGGGACGGGGCCTGGCTGCCCCGGGGCCCGGGCTGCGCTGTGCGGCTCTGGGGAAACCCTTTCATTCCGTGGGGCCTCCGTTTCCCAGTGTCTTTGGCAGCCGCCATTGATGTCCTAAAGCGCTCACAACAGGAGTTTACCTGTGGGGCCTCATCTGATTTTCAAAATAGGAAAATCATGTCTCTTCGAATGACCCTCCCAGGGCGTTTATGGGTGTGGGTTGCAGAGACTGGGAGGCACTACGAGGCCCCAATTACTCTGTGGAGGAGCGAGCGGTCCCCGAGGAGCCGGGCCTGCGCCTGCCGCCAGCCTTCCAGGGCCGCGCAGGGCGCAGGTCTAGAAGCTCCTCGCACCCTGCCTCTCGGGGGCGCTGCCGAGACTCCTGACAAGACAGGAGAAGCCCCTGAGGTGGTCCTACCATTCCCAGGGCCACAGGGGGCCGGGCCATGGGAAAAGGACTCCTCTACAGCCACTCAGCTCAACCCAGCGAGGCAGAGGCCGGTGGTGACAGGCCTTGCACTTGCCAACAGCCAGGGTTCTCCCCTGCCGCCGCCAAGCCCGAGGAAGCAAGAGGAAGCCGGAGGAAACTGGAGGAATTCAGAGGAAGCCAGAGGAGCCTGACCGGTTTGGCTCAGTGGATAGAGCCTCGGCCTGCGGACTGAAGGGTCCCGGGTTCGATTCCCGTCAAGGGCATGTACCTTGGTTGCGGGCACATCCCCAGTAGGGAATGTGCAGGAGGCAGCTGATCGATGTTTCTCTCTCATCGATGTTTCTAACTCTCTAGCCCTCTCCCTTCCTCTCTGTAAAAAATCAATAAAATATATTTTTTTTAAAAAGGAAGCCAGAGGAAGCCAGAGGAAGCCGGAAGAATTCAGAGGAAGCCGGAGGAAGCCAGAGGAAGCAGGCTGCACCGCTGGGGAGGAGGCAGGCCGCCCGGGCAGGGCTGTTTCCAGGGTGGCCAGGACAGGGCAGGTGGCATGGGAGTGTGGAGACACCCTGTGGCGAGAAGCAGGAACCACATCGCGGTTCCCTCAAAGCAATGGGCTAAGTGGGTGAGCCTCCTCTGATCTGAGTCTGAGTGGCTGGAGCTGCTGGACGGGACCTGCCTGGGAGGTTTGCACGCCTCACAGGGCCTCTGGGTCAGCTGTGCCAGCGCCTCTGTGTGGGGATAGAGGCACCGCCCACCTGGTAGCCCCACCACCCGCCGCTGTGCGGCCTGGGTGACTTACCTCTTGGAACCTCAGTTTTCTCACCTGTGAAATGGGCTTCATCGGATCGCTGCTGGGGTGGGGCAGAGCGCTCCCCTCAAGGCCTGGCACTGAGTCAGCCAGTAAAGCTGGCGCTCCTACAGGGCTCTCCCTGCCCCTGTCACCACTAGTGAGGCTCTGTCAGCAGGGGCTTGGCCAGGGTTCTGCAAGTCCCCTCAGAAAAGCAGTGGAGCTGGGACTGCTGAAGGTCCCATCCCAAGATGATGTTTATTCCCAAGATGGGAAGGGTGTGAGCTGGCTCTCCCTCCGGTGGGGCAGGCCCAGCGCTCCAGGTGGGAAGAGGTGCGGGCTCTCCTGTGTCCCTTCCCCACCCCTCCCCTGGCACCCCCACGACCAGGCACCGAAACAGACGTAGGTGTCTCCCTTCCATTCTAAAGAGGAGAGTGTAGCCCAGCCACGTGGCTCAGTGGTTGAGTGTCGACCTATGAACCAGGAGGTCACGGTTCCATTCCCAGTCAGGGCACGTGCTCGGGTTGTGGGCTCGATCCTCAGTAGGGGGCGTGCAGGAGGCAGCCGATCCATGATTCTTCTTATACTTCATTAATATTTCTATCTCTCTCTCTCCCAGCGCCCTTCGGCATGAAAATCAAATAAAAATATATTCTCACAAAATACAGAGCAGATTATAGGTTTGGCTAACCCAAGTGACCAGGGCAAGACCGAATTGGCAAAGGACGGAGTTGAGATTGGGCTGTGGGCTCATTTCTCCCCCCTGAGCTCACAGCACTGCTCAGACCACAGCCCCTCAGGTCCGGATTTGGGGGTGTGGTGTGCTTACTCCTCCTTGCCCCTCCCTGCCCCTGCCCCTGCCCCTGCCCGGACTGGGCTGCGTGGGGGCTCCTGCGGGGCTGCTCACTCACCTTTTCCTCTCACTCTCCCTGCTTCTCCTGGGAGGGCCGCTGGGGACTGTGAGGGCAGGAGGGCAGTGTAGCAGTGTGTCCGAGAGCCACTCTGTGCCCACCTGAGAGGGACAGCAGGGCGGGCCCTCATCAGAACACACGGTCAGCCTCGCGAGCAGGCCCCGCCGCTTCCCGGACTCCGCTGCTGGGGCCCTTCACAGTCTGAAGGCCGGTTTGTTCTTTAATAGGTCTTTATTGATTTCAGAGAGGAAGGGAGAGGGAGAGAGAGAGAAACATCAATGATGAGAGAGAATCATGGATCGGCTGCCTCCTGCACACCCCCCACTGGGGATCAAGTCACAACCTGGGCATGTGCCCTGACCAGGAATTGAACCGTGACTTCCTGGTTCACAGGTCGATGCTCAGCCCCTGAGCCACACTGACTAGCACAGTCTTTCTCCAAACAGCGCCCCCTCCAAACACCGTGCTTCTCGTTTCCAGTCGCGCCCACGGGCAGCCTGCGCTCCAGGACGTCTGTGGCTGAGCCTGAGCCTGGGTGTTCCCGCGTCGTTTGGGCTCCTGGTGATGGATGGTCTCCCGCGTAGGCTGTGCCTGTCCTGCGTTGCTGAACTCTCAGAGGGCTGCCCCTGGCTTCCTGCCGCCCCGGAGCTGGCAGCAACCCCCCACTCGCTGGCCATGCTCCCTGCGGCACGTTCACATGCAGGGGTGGCAACGAGGACCCTCTTCGTGACCCTTACAGTTTCCCGTCTCGACGCTCTTCTCTCTGGTCTTCAGAATGAGGCCCTGGTACTAGGACAGCCGTGGGCAAACTACGGCCCGCGGGCCGGATCCGGCCCGTTCGGCTGTTCTATCCGGCCTGCGGAGCCGAAAGAGCGGAGGGTTCTCTCGCTCTCCCCTCCGCTCCTTCACCAGCAGCAGTGTTAACATGGCAACGTCGGAAACACGGCCTCAGCTCCTTCTTCTGTAGAAGGAACAACCTCTCCATCTTCCAGAGGCTCCTTGTAATGCCCGCGGACGCGTCTCCCGACATCACCCTGGGAATGCGTAGACACGCTATCGTGGTGATGTAGGGAGACACGCCCCTGGAGAGCACAGTATCAGAGCCTTTCTGAGGTAAGATTAAGAGCTCTACTCAAACACAATTTTTTCCTGTTCCCACATTCTGTACATCACAATGACTTGTTAATAAAACAACAAAGACTTTCAGCTTTTAGGGCTTGTATCCACTGCAGTTTTTTTTCCCACTTCGGACGCGTGCAGCAGGGAAAAAGACACACAGAGGACATGTCACACTAGCCATGCTGCGGCTGCATTTTTTTGCTGATACGGATGCGGTATCAGTAACGCTACCGTGGCCACTAACCGCATGTGTTAGCGGCAAAACAAATGCATTTTGCGCTGCGTTTGATTCTCCCCCTTGCGCCTGTAAAAATGCGTGCTACAGGGCATTTGTGTTAACATGCACCACTGCACATTAGCATCAACGCAAACATGATGGAAACCTGTGTACCCTGCATTAACCCTAGCTGCGCTGCATTGCAGTACTGCACCACACTGCAACGGCAGCACGGCTAGTGTGAACGAACCCTAATTCAGTGGGTTGAACAAAAAGATTGTATAGAAATGTGATGAACTAAAGATTTTATTACAAAATCGCTTAATTTCAGGGTTTCAGAAGTAATTGGACAAATGAAAAACTGAAAATCAAATGTTCATATCTAATACTTGGATGAAACCCTTTCCTGGTAATGACAGCCTGAAGTCTTGTACTTATGGACATCACCAGATGCTGGGTTTTCTCCTTTGTAATGCTCTGCCAGGCTGTCACAGTAGGGGTATATATATAAATGTCCTGCCATTTCCAGCTTTTAATAAGAAAAACTGTTGCAATGGGCATTTAAAAGTGGCACTTGGTTGTTTTTATAGAGTCCAGTGGATGCAATCTGACATTGATAATGGGCTCTTTCACACTATGTGCACTGTGGCTGTTTTTTGCCAGTAACGGAAGTGCTAGTGGTAACTACTGGTTACCCATGTTTTGCACTGCCTTAGCACCTCCCATACAAGTGTGTCTGGAAGACACAGCAATGTGCAGCTATGTGTGTTCCCATAAACAAAGGGCCTGTGTGAAAGATACACAGGTTTCCTATGGAGGAAAGGGGTTGTTCTCTATGGTCAGGGTGTGCCTCTGTCCCATGTCTGAACTTTTTCAGATGATTTTGTTATATATATTTTTTAGAAGACCAAAAATGTTATAGTAGAGCAAATTTAATCACTTGTTTTTATACTTTACTGTCTTATTTTAGTAAAGAATTTAATAAGAGAACAGTACTGTTGGTTTTAGCCCAATATTAAACATGAGTGGACCAAAGAAAAGGAAAGTGGACAGTGAATGCCGAGTGTTTAAGAGGGAGTGGACAACAAAATATTTTTTCACCGAAGTCCGATCAATGCCGGTATGTCTGATATGCCAGGAAACACTTGCAGTCTTCAAAGAGTACAATCTCAGCCGTCACTTTGCCACAAAGCATGGCAACTATGGTAGCAAGCAGTCACCTCAAGAACGGGAGGCTACTGCACAGAGGTTGATGGCTAAATTACAGGCTCAGCAAAATGTCTTTCACAGACAAACTGCAATTCAAGAGACAACTACCAAAGCAAGTTTTATGCTATCATTCAAATTAGCAAAAGCTAGCAAACCTCTCTCTGAAGGCGAGTTTTTGAAAGAATGTATGATAGAGACAGCAGGTCTCTTGTGTCCAGAGAGCAAAGGCAAGTTTGAAAAACTCAGCTTATCGCGCAGGACAGTGACTCGTCGAGTGGAACTGATTGATGAAGACTTGGCCAGCAAGTTAAATAGTAAGAGTTCTTTAAGTTTTATTCACTAGCATTGGATGAAAGTAATGACATAAAGGACACTGCTCAGCTCTTAATTTTTATCCGAGGGATTAGTGACAATTTTGAAATTACGGAGGAGTTTTTAGCCATGGAGCCACTGAAAGGAAACACACGGGGAGAGGACTTGTATGACCGGGTGTCTACTGTCATCGAGAAAATGAAGCTACCATGGAGTAAACTTGCTAATGTTACGACAGATGGATCTCCAAATTTAACTGGAAAAAAATGTTGGACTGCTAAAAAGAATTCAGGATAAAGTGAAAGAGGAGAACCCTAACCAAGATGTTATTTTTCTTCACTGTATTATTCACCAGGAATCATTGTGCAAGTCTATATTACAACTTAATCATGTTGTTAATCCAGTCGTAAAGCTTGTTCATTTCATTCGAGCAAAGGGACTTCAGCACCGTCAGTTTATTAAGTTTCTGGAGGAAACTGATGCGGATCACCACGACTTACTTTACCACTCTCGTGTCCGCTGGTTGAGTTTGGGCAAAGTTTTCCAACGAGTGTGGGAGCTCAAAGAAGAGATTGGTGCATTTTTGAAATTAAAGGGGAAGTCTGACGAATTTACTGAGCTGAGTGACAAGAATTGGCTGTGTGACTTTGCATTTGCTGTAGATATATTTTCACATTTGAATGAGCTAAATGTGAAGCTACAGGGAAAAGTTCAGTATGTACATGACATGTACACTAATGTGAAAGCCTTTAAATCGAAGCTGATTTTCTTTTCCAGACAAATTTCAGACAAAGTCTTCACTCATTTTGCCACACTAGCCACACAGAAGGAGACCATCCAAAACGTGAAGAAATACAGCAAATCACTGGATGACCTGCATGCAGAATTCTGTCGTCGGTTTTCTGATGTTGAAAAAATTGACCAGTCACTTCAACTGGTGGCCTGTCCTTTGTCACAAAACCCTGAAACAGCACCAGAAGAGGTGCAACTGGAACTCATCCATCTTCAGTCTGACTTTGTCCTAAAGGAGAAATTCAGCTCTCTTGAACTAAGAGACTTTTATGCTTCACTTAATGAAGCCACTTTTCCAAACATCCGGAGGATGGCACAGCAGATACTGGTGCTGTTTGGGTCAACCTATGTTTGTGAGCAGACATTTAGCGTCATGAACATCAACAGAGCCCCTCACAGATCCAGCTTAACTGAGAACACCTCAGATCTATCCTGAGAATAGCCACAACAAAACTAACTCCAGACTTTGATGCATTAGCTAAAAAAGGAGACCAACAACACTGTTCCCACTGAAGTTGATGTTTTAAAGACCAAAAACCTTTCAACCCAGTCTACATTGCCATCTACATCTACGTCCCGGGCATAATTTGGAAGTTGCACTAAAGAAAATGTTTAATTTACTCTTTACACATTTTGTTCTTTTCTATTTGTTTTAGTTTTAAATTATTTTATTATATTTAAGTTTAATCTGAAAGGCTTTTGTACCTTTCCTTTGTTAGGCAATTTTAATTTGCCTTTGCCATCTTCAATATAAGGTATGTTATTGTGCTATGATTCCTCCATTTTTTGAAGTTTCAAATTATAATAATTAGTGTTTACATTCTTCTTGTTAAAATGTTTGAAATGAATAAAACTATTGAAATAAAAAAAAAGACCGTACCCTTTTATGTAATGATGTTTACTTTGAATTTATATTAGTTCACACAAACACTCCATCCATGCTTTTGTTCCGGCCCTCCGGTCCAGTTAAAGAACCCATTGTGGCCCTCGAGTCAAAAAGTTTGCCCACCCCTGTACTAGGACCTGTCAGCTGGCTCTCCACAGGGCACATGAAGTGCAGAGCGAGGCTGGACTTGCACAGACCTCGTCACTGCGACATGGCAGTCAGGGCTGAGCGCAGCAGTCCTGTTGGGGGTGCCCCTCTGCACCGCCGTGCTCACAGGTTCAGCGAGCACCTGCTGGCAGCACCCTCGTCACTGGGCTCATCCAGCTCCATGTGGCCAGCAACCACCATCGAGCCCAGGTTGTCCTCACAACTGACGAGGAGTGAACAGTCAGCAAAGTGCTTGCACCTCACACAGGTACAGAGGAAAGCTGTCCGCAAGGCGAGCGGAGGGAGAGATGAATGAATTTCAAACAGAAAAAAATCCGAGGAGCCCCCCCCCCCCCGCCCCAGCAATCAGCTGGGGTGCAGCTTGGCTATTCAAGCTGATTGATCAGCCGCCATACTTTGGGCCAGTCACATAATTTCTCTGCCTCAGGTTCCTACTGTGTAAGAGGGATTATAAAGTTCAGACTTCCAGTCATGAGAGAACAGCTGTGTAGGGCTAACCTTCCACCCCCACCAGCAGCTGCCCTCTAACATAAATGCAACTGAGTCTGTGAAGGAAGAGAGAGAATGGTCAGAAAAAGCCTTGAAGGCAGCGATGGCTCAGCACTGCACATTTAGTGAGACCTTCACTGAGAAATCCAGAAAGCTCAGTGAACCCCTAACAAGTGAACATGAAAAACACACCCAGGCATACGATGATCAAACTACTGAAATCCAAAGGTAAGCTTTTATACTGAAAGCTTCCCGAGAGCAACAAAGAGGAAACAGGGTAACTGCTCACCAACACTCCACTCCACATGGTCATGGAGAGCAGTCATTGCGACATAGGAGTGAAAGACATGAACACTGGGAAGGAAGAAGTAAAACAATATGGCATCACAGGTGACATGATAGTTTATGTGGATAAAAACCTTGCTAGAGCTAATAAGTGAATTTAGCAAGGTTGCTGGATACAAGGACAATATAAACCATAAATTGTAGTTCTACACACAAGTAGCAAATGATTGGAAAATAAAAAATTCCACTGAGAATAGTTTCTATAATAATAAAAGTGTAATATGCTAATTAGGCCAGATGTCCTTCTGGACAACCTTCTGAATGAAGCCAGGCCTGCAAGGGAAGCCCGGGTCCCGGGGGCCAGAGGGAAGCCAGTGCCGGCAGCTGGGGGAAGGAAGGCCTACTCTTGCATGAATTTTGTGCATTGGGCCTCTAGTTATAAATAATAAAATACTTAGGAAAGTCTTTTTTAAAAGGTGCACTAAAATTAATAGCACCCAAAATTACAAAATATTGTGCACTGAAAATTACAAAAATATTGCTAAGTAAAATTTAGAAAGACCTAAATAAATGGAGAGATATACAACACTTATGAACTGGAAAGACTCAACCTTGAAAAGATGTAATTTTTGCCAGAGTAACCTGTAGGTTTAATGTATCCCAGTTATAATCCTAGGAGGCTTTGCTGATAGAATATTATAGGCTCGTTTTGAAATGTATATGGATGTTCAAAGGACCAAGATAACCCTGCAAAAGCCAATCAAAGCTGAAGAATTTATACCAGATACTGTAAGACATACTACAAAGCTTCAGCAATCGAGACAGTGCTATGTGGACATGAGGATAGACCAACTGATCAATAGAACACAATAGAGGTTGTAGAAATAAACTTGCACTCACACAGTGCGTTGGTTTGTAATAGAGAGGTCAAGGTGATTGTATGGAGAGAAGAACATTCTTTAACAAATGGTGCTGAAACCATGGCTCATCTTTATCCAGCAGAAAAGTGAGCCTTGACTCCTGACCTTTGTACTACACCAAAAACAAACAGAAAACAGAAAAACACACAAACAAAAAGTCAGGTCATAGACCTCAATATAGTAACTAAAACTATAAACATTTTAAAGCAAGCATAGTAGAGAATATTTTTGAGGCCCCAAGGTAGGCAAAGAGGTCTTGAAGAGAAACCCAAAATCAGGTTTCATAAGAAATCAAAATTAGGCTTCATTAAAAACTGTTTAAGAAATCTTGAGACTGAACCAAGATGGCGGCAGAGGTAAACACTGGAGACTGCTGCCGCAAACAACCACTTCAAAAATACAACTAAAAGTGGAACGGACATCACCCAGAACCACAGGAAAGCTGGCTGAGGAGAGATTCTTCAACTAGAAGGAGAGAGAACAGCATACCGAAGTTCAGAGGAGGCGCAGTGTGGAAAACACAAAGGTGCGGAGGTGCGCTCGCAGAGCAGGCTGGTGGCTGAGGGCGCAGTTGTTGTTTTCAATCAGGAGGGAATCTCAGACTCTGAGCTCCAGATCTGGGCGAGTCTCTAGGGACTCAGACTCAAATGGGAGAAGCGGGATTGTCTGGCATCAGTTGGAACGTGAGGGCAGCTTTCTCTCCAAGGTTTGCAGCGGTTGCTGGGGTTCTGAGAAGCAGAGCCTCTGGGAACGAGACTGAGAGCAGCCATAACTGCTCCCTCCACCCGCCCTGTTGATCCCCTGCGACCCTCCCCGCCCAAGCCCTGCGCAGAGCCATTTGCCGGATAGCCTCAGGCAAAGGCTAGATTAGCACCTCTCCAGAGGACAGAAGTTTTCCCACGGCAGACACAGCTGATTCTCACAGCCAGTTGGCCTGGTGGTCAAATCCCTCTAGTATTAACTACAACAATCAAGGCTTAACTAGAACAAGACTGCGCACAAAGACCACTAGGGGGTGCACCAAGAAAGCATAAAAAATGCGGAGACAAAGAAACATGACAGAAATGGAGGATATAGAGCTAAAAAACACAATTTTGAGGGCTTTCAATAATGTGCTAGAAGCTGCCGATAGACTTGATGAGACCCTCAAGAAAACTAATGAGACCCTCGATGTTGTGATAAAGAACCAACTAGAAATTAAGCATTCACTGACTGAAATAAAGAATATTATACAGACACCCAATAGCAGACCAGAGGAGCGCAAGAATCAAGTCAAAGATTTGAAATGCGAAGAAGCAAAAAACACCCAACCGGAAAAGCAAAATGAAAAAAGAATCCGAAAATATGAAGATAGTGTAAGGAGCCTCTGGGACAGCTTCAAGCGCACTAATATCAGAATTATAGGGGTGCCAGAAGATGAGAGACAGCAAGATATTGAAAACCTATTTGAAGAAATAATGGCAGAAAACTTCCCCCACCTGGTGAAAGAAATGGACTTACAGGTCCAAGAAGCGCAGAGAACCCCAAACAAAAGGAATCCAAAGAGGACCACACCAAGACACATCATAATTAAAATGCCAAGAGCAAAAGACAAAGAGAGACTCTTAAAAGCAGCAAGAGAAAGAAAGTCAATTACCTACAAGGGAGTACCCATATGACTGTCAGCTGATTTCTCAACAGAAACGTTGCAGGCCAGAAGGGAATGGCAAGAAATATTCAAAGTGATGAATGCCAAGAACCTACAACCAAGATTACTTTATCCAGCAAAGCTATCATTCAGAATTGAAGGTCAGATAAAGAGCTTCACAGATAAGGAAAAGCTAAAGGAGTTCATCACCACCAAACCAGTATTATACGAAATGCTGAAAGGTATCCTTTAAGAAGAGAAAGAAGAAAAAGGTAAAGATACAAATTATGAACAACAAACATGCATCTATCAACAAGTGAATCTAAGAATCAAGTGAATAAATAATCTGATGTACAGAATGAACTGGTGATTATAATGAATCAGGGACATAGAAAGGGAATGGACTGACTATTCTTGGGGGGGAAAGGGGAGTGGGAGATGCGGGAAGAGACTGGACAAAAATCGTGCACCTATGGATGAGGACAGTGGGTGTGGAGTGAGGGCGGAGGGTGGGGCAGGAACTGGGAGGAGGGGAGTTATGTGGGGGGGGGGGAAGAGGAACAAATGTAATCTGAACAATAAAGATTTAATTAGTAAAAAAATAAAAAAAGAAAACATTTGAAAAGAGTATTCAAGAGGGGATAAAATATTATAATTTGCATATTCAAAAAGTCAAATAAATAAAACCATATCCACAAAAAAAAAAAAAGAAATCTTTGTTCATCAATAAACACTTTTGCCCTCAAAAGGATGGAGTAACAGGGACCAGACCTACCCTGTCACCTTTAAACAACTAGACAACTGGAATCTACACTAATAAAAGAGAAACATGGTAATTAGCGTACGACCGCTACCCTTCCCATTGGCTAATCAGCATATCCTTATGCAAATTAACTGTCAGCCAAGATGGCGGCCGGCAGCCATGCACTGAAGCGAACAGGGAGGCTTGCTTGCTCCAGTGATGGCAGACTCCAACGTTCCCCGCCTCACTTGCCGGCCTCTCAGCTGCAACTCTAAGCAACTATGTTGCAAATATAGAAGCTAAACAAAACCCCAGAAACCTGCGTTAGTCAGCCGGGAAAACCAAAGACCAGAAACCTGCTTTCAGCAGCCGAGGCCTCAGAGCTAAAGCTGGCTCAGAATAAAAAAAGAAAAAGAAAAAAGGAGTGGTTAGGAGCTTCAGTAACCCGCCAGCCGGAAAACAGCCCTCAGCCCCTCAGCCAGACTGGCCAGGCACCCCAGTGGGGACCCCCACCCTGATCCAGGACACCCTTCAGGGCAAACCAGCCGGCCCCCACCTGTGCACCAGGCCTCTATCCTATATAGTAAAAGGGTAATATGCCTCCCGGCACCGGGATCAGCGTGACAGGGGGCAGCGCCCAAACCCCCTGATCGCCCTGTGGCTCTGTGTGTGACAGGGTGCAGCGCCCCAAGCCCCTGATCTGCCCTGCTCTGTGTGTGACAGGGGGTGGCGCCACAACCTCCCCATCGACCCTGCCTTGAGTGTGACAGAGGGCGGTGCCCCACCCCCCATCGGCTCTACCCTGAGCTTGACTAGGGGTGGCATTGCAACCTCCCGATCTGCCCTGCTCTGTGCATGACAGGGTGTAGCGCCCCAACTCCCCAATCGGCCCTGCTCTGAGCCCAACCAGGGGCTGCACCTAGGGATTGGGCCTGCCCTCTGCCACCTGGGAGCAGGCCTAAGCCAGCAGGTCATTATCTCCTGAGGGTTCCCAGACTGTGAGAGAGCACAGGATGGGCTGAGGGACCCCCTCCCCCCCCCCCCCAGTGCACAAATTTTTGTGCACCGGGCCTCTAGTCTATATATATAAAATCCTAATATGCAAATAGACTGAACAGCAGAACAACCAGTTGCTATGACGTGCACTGACCACCAGGGGGCATCTGTGAAACATGGCAGGCATCAGCAGCAGGCGGCAGAGCATGGAACACGGCAGGTGTAGGCCACAGGGGGATGGTGGAGCAGGTGAGTGGGGGCGCCAGACCAAGGCGGGGCGCCGTTTGCTGTCATTGGGGTGAGCCTCTGGTGGTTACTGAAAATTCTTTGCTCCTGTGCACTTGCACCTGCTGCTGGTGCCAGCCCCGATCGCTTTGCGCTGTCAGCAGGTGTGAGCAGGGCCGGCACCATCAGCATGTGGGAGCAGTGGCAGCAGGAGCAGGGCTGCCAGCAGAGAGGGAACTGGGGGCCAGGGCAGGAGGGGCCGGGCGGGGGCGTGGAGGATGGGCCGAGACTCGCCCCTGTGCCCACCACAGCCTCGCAGCCCACAGTTCCTTTCAAGGTGCACGAATCCGTGCACTGAGCCCCTAGTCTATATAAAAAACAATGCTTTTCAGATATTAGATAACAGTCAGCACAGAGCTATGATCCTTGGAAGAAGGAGAACAAGTGAGATGAGCCCTACACAGAGCTGACCTGACTGCCTGAAGGCAGTGTCCAGGCCATAGAAAAGCGAGAGAGAAACCAAGCAGAACCTGTGAGGTGAGGAGGAAGTGACTGGCGTTGAGGGGAGTGAGGTGCTGAGCCTGCAGGCAGGCAACAAGAGGCGGGAGCACCTAGGCAGAGAGGGGAGCACCCAGACAGAGGGGGGAGCACCCAGACAGAGGCGGGAGCACCTAGGCAGAGAGGGGAGCACCCAGACAGAGGGGGGAGCACCCAGACAGAGGCGGGAGCACCTAGACAGAGGGGGGAGCACCCAGACAGAGGCGGGAGCATCTAGACAGAGGCAGGAGCACCCAGGCAGAGGTGGGAGCACCTAGGCAGAGAGGGGAGCACCCAGACAGAGGGGGGAGCACCCAGACAGAGGCGGGAGCACCTAGACAGAGGGGGGAGCACCCAGACGAGGGGGGAGCACCCAGACAGAGGCGGGAGCACCTAGGCAGAGGCGGGAGCACTCTGGACCCTGAGAGATGCGACTGCGGCTTTGACTGGTTGTGGGTCTACGATATGGGAGAGGAAACGCCCCGAAGCCGGGGGAAGAATCACCAGAAAAGGAGCTGACAGAACAGTTTCCAAGGTTCACACAGAACTGGAAAGTGCGCTCCCACCAGCCAGTTGACAGACCTCCTAACAAGCGGGGTGTGGAGTCCACCGCTCAGAGGGGCTTGCCTTAGGGTTGAAGCCGAGTTGATTCCAGCCTAATGTGGGCCCACGTTGAAGAAGCTTAAACACAAGCTGTGAAAGGCCCCAACTGATTGCAAGTCAGCTCACTGTGCACCAGAGTAAAGCCCAGCACAACATAAAGACACAGCAAACCCCGTGCCCAGCGTATACAATTCCAATGCTCAGCACTTAATAAAACTTTACATGTAGAAAATGAATTAGAAAACTATGCCCGTCATCAGGAGCTAAGCCAGCCAATAGAAAGCCTGATGAAATAAAATGAGCAAACAAGAATGTTAACAGAGCTGTGATAGACATGCTTCCTGGGCTCAGGAAGGTGGAGGAGAGCATGAACACAGGTGAGCAAACATGGATAGTCCCAAAGACCCGCGTGCAACTCCTAGCGATGGAATACAGGGTCTGCTGCAACATACACGTTGGCAGGCATTAATAGCAGGTTAGGCACTTCATATAAAAGGGTCAATGAACTTGAAGATCAGAAATAAAAATTATCCAAAATAAAGCACAGGCAGAAAAATACGGGGAAAATGAATAGAACTCCAGTGACCCCCAGGACAATGTCAGGCAGCCTAACACATACGCAGGTGACCGGGGCCACCTAAGGAGAGAGCAGCGGGGGCAGAACAAATGACTAAGAGAATTTATGGCTAAAATGTTCTCTATTTTGCTAAAAAGTATAAACCAACAGATTCATGAATCCAATGAACACAAATAGAAAAAAAAATTTTTTTAATGACATCCAGGTACATTATAATCAAATTTCTGAAAACCTGTGACAAAGAACATCTCCAGAGCAGACGGTGAAAAAAGACACATAGAGAATAAAGATAAGAACTTCAGCATTCTTCTCATCAAAAGCGTGCTAGCCCGGAGACAAGGACATGGCATTTAAAGTTAGGACAGACCCTGCGTCATGGAATTCTATGGCAAGGAAACTGTCTCTCAGAAACGAAGAGGAAGTGACGGCACTCCAGGCCGACAGCCGAGAGCGGGCGCTGCCAGACTGCGCTACAAGCACATGTGCAGGGAACTCGGGCAGGAGGAGTAACGCAGGTAGAACGTAGACCCATGGACGGAGCCGAGAGCACTAAACGTGATAGATATGTAGCTAAGTTAATTTTTTCCTCATTTAAAAATCTTTTAAAAAGTTAATTGCAACAAAAATATCAATGTCTTCTGGGCTTATAGCATATGTGGAAGTAAAGTGTGTGACGAGAATATCAGGAAGGAGACGGGATGGGAATAATGTATACAGCAGGTCCTCGAATAACATTGTTTTGTTCAACATACTTTTATCACAATGTTGATGGGATGCCTTAGGGACTTCATTCTTGTTTATATCAGTTAGCCTGGGGTAAAACTGGTCTTTCACAGGCCATTTCCCTGAAAGTTGCAGAACCTATCAATGCCGTGAAGTAGGACCTGCTGTTCTGTTAGAAAGTTTTTACATCAGGAGTTGACAAACTATGGCTCTAAGATAAATCCAGCCACTACTTCTCCTGTTATTCCACAAGTTAGGAATGGTTTTTACATTTTTTAATGGTTAGGGGGAAAATCTAAAGATGAATCACATCTTGTGACATGTGAAAATTATGTGAAATTCAAATTTTAGTATCCATAAATGCAGCGTTATTGAAACCCAGTCATGCTCGCTCATCTATATGTAGGCGGTGGCAGCTTTTGCTACAACAGGAGAGGTGAGTAGTAACAGACTGCATGGCCCACAAAGCTTAAAATACCTACTCTTTGACCCTTTATTAAAAAGTTTACTGACTCTGCCCTCACTGGTTTGGCCAGTGGATACAGCGTCGGCCTGGGGACTGAAGGGTCCCGGGTTTGATTCTGGTCAGGGGCGCAGGCCTGGGTTGTGGGGTTGGCCCCTGTAGGGGGTGTGCAGGAGGCAGCCAAACAATGATTCTCTCTCATCATTGATGTTTCTATCTCTCTCTCCCTCTCCCTTCCTCTCTGAAATCAATAAAAATATTCTAAAAAGCAAATAGCAAGATGACAGGCCTATACCAAATAATAGTAATAATTATATTAAATCTAACTGGTCTAAATACTCCAATTAAATATCAGAGATTGTCAGATTGGATAAATGTATGACTCCACTATATGCTGTTTATAGAAAACTCTTATTTATATAAGATTTATATAGGTAGGATTAAAAATAATAATAAGTGGGGCCCTAGCTGGTTTTGCTCAGTGGATAGAGCATAAGCCTGTGGATCAAAGAGTCCTGAGTTCAATTCTGGTCAAGGGCATGTATCTCAGTTGCAGGCTCCTCCCCAACCCATGCAGGAAGCAACCAATCGATGTGTCTCTCTCACATCGGTATTTCTCTCCATCTTTCCCTCTCTCTTCCACTTTCTCTAAAAATCAATGGAAAAATATCCTCGGGTGAGGAGTAACAGAATAAAAAACAAAAAAGAAAAAGAAAACTAAGTAGGAAATCAGCACATCATTTAAACCAGCGGTCGCCAACCTTTCGGACCTCACGGACCACAGTGGTCCCCAGACCACCAGTTGGCGACCACTGATTTAAACTCTCTTAAAAGGAAAAAACACACAATCATGTCAATTAATGCAGAGGAAATTTTTGACAAAATTTAACATAGATTCATAATAAAATCTTGACAAACTAGGAATAGAAAAAAATTTACACAACCTGCAAAGGCTGTCTACAAAAAAACCTACTGTTCACATCATACTTAGGGGTGGAAGGCTGAATGTTGTCCTGCTCAGATCAGGAGCAAGGCAGGACGTCTGCTAGAACGACCCTGCCCTCCAGGCTTAGAGGCGCGATGGGCCTATGGCATTGTGTGAGTCTAAGGTGTGCACCACCATTACTCGATGAATGTATGTTTGCAAAGATGATTAGCACGTGTTTAGTTAACATTCATTGCCTCACATAATTATAATGTTTTTCTTGTGATGAGAACTCTTGAGATACACTTTTAGCAACTTTCAAATATACAAATACCATGTTGTTAACCAAAGTCGCCATGCCGCACATTATAGCCCAGAGCATGTTAATACTGGAACTGGAGGCTTGTAGCATTTGGCCACCTTTGCCAAGTCCTCCCCGCACCCCGCCATGTTATAACTATTTTGATTCAATATACAATGTCCTGGAGGAGGTCCTAGCCAATGAAGTCATTTAAGAAAAAGAAATAAAAGGTATGTTGTTATAAAGGGAAGATTCAAAAATATTTTTACTTACAGTCAACATAATTGTCTATCTGGAAAAATCTAAAGCAATCCACAAAAAACTCTAGGATACCAGAATAAGTAAGTTTTGCAATGTTTTAGGATTCAAGTTCAATATACAGAAATTAATTTATTTCTACATACTAGTAACTAACAACTGGGAGTTTAAATTAAAAATAAAATGTACAGCCCTGGCCGAGGGCTCAGGGGACTGGAGCATGGCCCATACACTGAAAGATGGTAGGTTTGGTCCCAGTTAGGGCTCATGCTTGGTTTCAGGTTTGACTCCCTGGGGGGCACACATATAGAAGCAACTGATTGATGTTTCTCTTACATTGATGTTTCTTTCTTGCTCTATCTCCCTTCCTCTCTCTCTAAAATCAATAAGCATGTACTCAGGTGAGGATTAAAAAAATAATAATCCTATCTAATAAAAGAGAAACATGGTAATTAGCCATACGGCTGCTACCCTTCCCATTGGCTAATCAGTGAGATATGCAAATTAACTGCCAACCAAGATGGCGGCCTAGAAGCTAAACAAAACCCCGGGCTTCAGGCAGCAGGACCGCAACATCGTTTCAAATACAGAAGGTAAACAAAGGCCAGAAACCTGCTTTCAGCAGCCGAGGTCTCATAGCTGGAGCCGAGCCTCAGAGCTAAAGCTGGCCCAGAATAAAAAAAAAGGAAAAAAGGACAGGTTGGGAGCTTCAGTCACCCGCCAGCCTGAAAACGGCCCTCAGCCCCTCACCCAGGCTGGCCAGGCACCCCAGTGGGGACCCCCACCCTGATCCAGGACACCCTTCAGGGCAAACCAGCCGGCCCCCACCCGTGCACCAGGCCTCTATCCTATATAGTAAAAGGGTAATATGCCTCCCGGCACCGGGATCAGCATGACAGGGGGCAGTGACCAAACCCCCTGATCGCCCTGTGGCTCTGTGTGTGACAGGGGGCGGCACCCCAACCCCCTGATCTGCCCTGCTCTGTGTGTGACAGGGGGCGGTGCCCCAACCGCCTGATCGCCCTGCGGCTCTGTGTGTGACAGGGTGCGGCATCCCAACCATCCCCCCCATCGGCCCTGCCCTGAGTGTGACAGTGGCGGCGCCCCAACCCCCTGATCTGCCCTGCCCTGAGTGTGACAGTGGCGGCGACCCAACCCCCTGATCCACCCTGCTTTGTGTGTGACAGGGGGCAGTGCCCCAACTCCCCTATCGGCCCTGCTCTGTGCGTGACAGGGGGTGGCACTGCAACCTCCCTATCGACCCTGCCTTGAGTGTGACAGGGGGCGGTGCCCCAACCCCCCAATCAGCCCTACCCTGAGCGTGACTAGGGGTGGCATCGCAACCTCCCGATCCACCCTGCTCTGTGCGTGACAGGGGGCGGCGCCCCAACTCCCCAATCGGCCCTGCTCTGAGCCCGACCAGGGGCTGCACCTAGGGATTGGGCCTGCCCTCTGCCACCTGGGAGCAGGCCTAAGCCAGCAGGTCATTATCTCCCGAGCGGTCCCAGACTGCGAGAGGGCACAGGCCGGGCTGAGAGACCCCCTCTCCCCCCGCCCCGAGTGCACAAATTTTTGTGCACTGGGCCTCTAGTAACATTTATAATAGCATAAAAACATGAATATGTAGGGACAAATTAGCAAAATTTATACAGCACACTGACACTACAAATTACTGCTGGGAGAAATTAAAGATGAGCTAAATAAACAGAGATATGCCATGTTATGAGCCAGAAGACTTAATATTGTTAAGATGCTAATTATCCCCAAATTGATCTCTAGATTTAATGTACTCCCCATCAAAATCCCAGATTTTTTGAGGAATTGACAAGCTGATTTTAAAATTTATATGGCAATGCGAAGGAGTGTAAAAGCAAAAATCCAAAAACAACACACACACAACCTATGACAACAAAGAACAAGGTTGGAAGAGTTAATTCCTGATTTCAAGACTTACAATAAAATTACAGTAATTAAGACAGTGCGTTGTGGTATACAATAAACTTTCCGATGCGTGGGACAGAGTGAAGTCCAGAAATAGATCAGCACATACACGGTTAACTGACTTTTCACAAAGGTGCTAAGGCATTTTGATGAGGAAAGTAACAGTCTTTTCCATAAAAAGTGCTGAAACAGTTGGGTGTCTAAATTACTTTTTAAAATGACCCTTGTCTCATACCATAAACATTTAACTTAAAGTAGCGGGTCAAAATCATAAAACTTTGAAATGTTGGGTTAGTCATGATTTTTTTAGAGGGGACACAGAAAGCACAACTTCTACAGGGGAAAAAAAATCAACATATTGGACTTAAAAAATGAATGGAAACCTTTTGCTTTTAAAAAGACATGGTTAAAGAAATAAAAAGGCAAGCCACAATGGGGTAAAAACATTTGCAAAACATATATCTAATAAAGGCCTTAGATCCAGAATCTATACTAATAAAAGGGTAATATGCTAATTAGACCAGATAGACCGGATGTCTTCTGGACATCCTTCTGGACACAGCCACAGCGGCTGTGAGGGCCGGCAGAGGCAGCAGCACGGGGGTGATGGGGGCGGCGTCTTCCCCTGATCGGCCCAGTCGCCTCCCGCAGAGGGAGGCCAGACTGTGGCTTTGGCCTGCTCGCTGAGGGGAGCGGGCCTAAGCCATAAGTAGGACATCCCCTGAGGGCTCCTGGACTGTGGAGGGGGCAGGCCGGGCTGAGGGGACCCCCCCCCCAGTGCACAAATTTTTGTGCATCGGGCCTCTAGTCTATAAACCCTCTTTCCACTCAGCAAGACAGCAAACAACCTGTTTAAAAACTGGGCAAAAGCTTTGGAGAGACATCTCATCAATAAACGTAAAAAATGGCAAATAAACACATGAAAAGGAGTTCAACATCTTTAGTTACTAGATAAACACAAATTAAAATCACACTGAGATTCCACTACTACACATATACTAGACCGCTAAGAGTTTAAAAAACTGATTAGACCATGTATTGGCAGGATGAGGAGCAACTGGAAGTTGTATGAGTTGGTGAGAAGGCAAAATGGCAAAGCCACTTTGAAAAACAATTTGTTGTTACTTACAAAGTTAAACATATTGTTATTATGTAACCCAACAAAGCCACTCAGGTATTTGCCAGGGGAAATAAACACACAAAAACATTTATGCAACATCTGCTGGGATTTTGAGTGGAGTACATTAAATCTATAGATCAATTTAGGGAGAATTAACATCTTAACAATATTAAGTCTTCTGGCATATCTCCATTTATTTATCTATATTAGCTACAACAGAAATGCCCAAATCTCCATTAAGTGGTGAATGGATAATAAAAAAAAGTGTAGATTTATTTGTACAATAAAATACCACTAATTTATTGTACTGGGATCAGATTTTAAAACAGAAATGCAGCCATTTGTACACAGAGGCTTCTCACATCAACCACACTTCAGAGAACCACCTGCCTGCACTGGGTTCCTGCATCTGAGCAGCCCTTATAAAGTTGCTCCTGGAATCCTCCTTCATCCAACAGGACTGAGGCTTTCCCCATCCAATCAGAGCTTTGCAACTATGTTTCATTAGCATCCTCCCTGTCCAATCAGAGCAGCTCCATTTCAACCAACCAGGATAGTACTTTTTAAACCAATGGAACTGCAGAAGGATAAACCAATCAGGCACAAGGGGTGGGGACTTATCTCTATACAAGCCAGCAGCTCTTTGGGTGCAGCATAATCTATCTATATAAAAGCCTAAGTGACCGTTCGACCAGTAGCTATGACATGCACTGACCACCAGGGGGCAGACACTCAATGCACTGGCATGGAAACATGGAACAGGCTGATGAATCTCAGAGGGAAGGGTGGGAAGAGATTAACCAAAGGTCTTATATGCATACTAGAGGCCTGGTGCACAGATTCATGCACCAGTGGGGTCCCTCAGCCTGGCCTGTGGGAATTGGACTGAAACCAGCTCTCCGACATCCCCTGAGGGGTCCCGGATTGTGAGAGGACACAGACCAGGCCAAGGGACCCCACTGGTGCTCGTGCACCGGGCCTCTAGTGAGTTGATAACTGTGTCTATTGCAAAGTGATCACCACGAGTTTAGTGAACACTCATTGCCTCATCTATAATAATAAAACATAATATGCAAATAGACCGAACGGCTGAACAGTGGAATGACCGTTCAGGCGACCACACTATGACACCCACTGGCGCCAGGCCAGCCAAGGCAGGTGCCATGCGATTAGGTGGGGGCCCAGCCATCGCCCCATGACCGCCCTTCAGAGGGAGGCCCAGGCCACCAACCATCGGGCTGCAGTGGGTGGGCGGGGCCTCCCTCTGTGGGGGTGATCCATCACAGGGATCCTGGACTGTGAGAGGAAATAGGCCAGGCTGAGGGACGCCCACCCCCAGTGCATGAATTTCATGTACCGGGCCTCTAGTATCATTATAACTTTCAATTTGGCTCAGGAAGCGGACACTTTCTT
>NW_005872577.1:0-13721 GCF_000147115.1 Myotis lucifugus
GATTGTTGTGATGATGAAGATCCTACAACTTCTCAGTTCCATCTCTTCGGCCCAGCACTCTGGGCTCCCTGCAATTCTCCTGCCCTCATGGCCTCTCTGCCTGGGGCCTCTGCTCTTAGTGTTCTCATTGGTGGGAATGCTCTCGGCTCAAATACTAGCAAGGCTACTCTTCACGCCCTTCAAATCTCTCCACGAATGGCACCTTTTGGTGAGGACTGCCCTGAATACTTTACATAGTATCATGTCCCAGTCTCCTCGCTGCATTTAAGCTCATGCTTCTCCACAGTACTCATCACCTGCTAACATACATGTGTCTATAGACACATACACACACATACACACACATGTGCATAAGTCTGACATGTATACCTGCATGAGTGAGTGTCTATGGGCATGCCTATATAGGCACACATACATACATACTTATGTGTAATACATCTGATACATGCATGTGTAAGTGTGTATTGCTGTGTGTACGCTTATCTGTGGTTCTCAAGCAAAGATGATTTTTGCTCATGCCCCTCCCAGGGGACATTGGGCAATGCATGGAGACATTTTTGGTTGCCAAACTAGGACACAGGTTGCTACCAACATCCCTGTTCAGTTAAAACATCCTACAAAGCACAGGACAGCACTCCCATGACAAAGAATGATCTGGGCCAGATGTCAACCATGCCGAGACTAAGAACCCACCATATATACACAAATATACACTTACTTGCAGCCTCACACTCACATGTGTGTGTATGTACACACACCTATGTGTGCATATGAAATTCCATAAAATTGACTTCTATAGAAACAGGGCTGATGGAGCGTTTCAGTTACCATGTTCCTCATCTACCCACAGGAGGAATGAATGCACCCATGAGGTGTCTCCTACTGTTATCAATCATGCGCTGGTCACGGGCAAATCATCGGTAATGTTTCTGTATGTGCATCATTCCCACTCGGTGCCTCAATTCTTTCAGGTGGGCAATATACTTATCCTCATGGGGAGAGGGGCGGCGCCCTCACACGTTCACCCAACGAGTGTAGAGCACAGAGGGCCCCGAGACCCAACTACAGAGGAGCATGTCCCAAAATTCCAGGAGCCCTTTAATTAAGACACACACGCATCAACACACCACTGGCATTCCTAGAAGTACCAAGTGGGGTCAACACTTAGCCTTGTTTTTTTCCCAGCAGACCCCACGCTTTCCCTCCTTCCTGTGTCCTTTGCAGGATAGGACTCCAGCATCAAAAACCACCTGACATTTGAGTCAATTGTAGCCAGACCTACCACAGCTGCTGTAAGTTGCAGCTTGGCTGCCTCAATGCTTCACAGAGAAGCTTCACTCCACTGTCTTCCAGGAAATTGGACCCCAGATCAAGAAGGGACAGAGTGGTGCTCCGCACGAGGGCCTGGGCGATGTAGTCACAGGCGTCAGAGGTGAGGCAGCAGTATGTCAGTCTGCAGAGAGACGAGCACACACACACGCACTGTCAGCCTGCTTACGCTGCATGCGGTAACAGTTTCCTGAAGGCACATGCAAGATCTTTACCGTTCCTCGTACCCAGCGCTCACTTGAGTAAACATAAGAGGACTAAAATGTGTAGCAGTTGCCCTGGCTGGTGTGCTCCATTGGTTGGAGCATTGTCCCATACACCAAAAGGTCGCAGGTTCAATTCTTGGTCAGGGCACATATAAGAGTCAACCAACCAGTGAATGCATCAGTAAGTGGGACAACAAACAGATGTCTCTCTCTCTCTCTCTCTCTCTCTCTCAAATCAATAAATTAATTAAATAGTTTGGTTTTGATGTTTACTATCCCTGGAATTTATTTTATATATATATATATTTTTATTGATTTTTTACAGAGAGGAAGGGAGAGAGATAGAGAGTTAGAAACATTGATGAGAGAGAAACATCGATCCTCCTGCACATCTCCTACTGGGGATGTGCCCGCAACCCAGGCACATGCCCTTGACCAGAATCGAACCTGGGACCCTTCAGTCCACAGGCCGACGCTCTATCCACTGAGCCAAACCGGTTTCGGCTGGAATTTATTTTTTTAATATATTTTTATTGATTTCAGAAAGGAAGGGAGAGGAAGAGAGAGATAGAAACATCAATGATGAGAGAGAACCATTGATGGGCTGCCTCCTGCATGCCCCCCACTGGGGGTCGAGCCCATAACCCAAGCATGTGCCCTTGACCGGAGTCGAACCTGGGACCCTTTAGTCTGCAGGCCAACACTCTATCCACCGAGCCACACCAGCTAGGGCCCTGGAATTTATTTTACTGTTAAATTTCTTTCACAGTCTAAAAAAATCATCTCATCCCTGACCAGTTTGGCTCAGTGAATAGAGCATCAACCTGTGGACTAAAGGGTCCTGGGTTCAATTCCAGTCAAGGGCACGTACTTCGGTTGCAGGCTTGATCCTTGGCCCTTGTCGGGAGGCAACTAATCTATGTGTCTCTCTTACATTGATGTTTATCTCTCTCTCTCACCTCTCTTCTACTCTGTAATTATCAGTCAATAAAATTAATTTTAAATAAATAAGTCATATCAGTAACAGTATTCCAGTCCTCCTCTATTTTAAATGTGTGTGTGCACAACGCATATGTCTGTACACACCTGCACACTGAATGTGTGCACACACACACAAGTAAAAGTTGGGTGTATTTTTTTTACCCTCCCCTGAGGATATGTTTATTGATTTGGGAGTGGGGGAGGAGGAGAGAGAACGAGAGAGGCATCAATGTAAAAGAGAAACATCCATCGGTTGCTTAAGGTATGTGCAATGAATGAGGATGGAAACACAGCCTGGGTACGTGCCCTGACCGGAATCAAACCTGCAACCTTTTGGGACAAACCAACCAATGGAGCCACAAGCCACAGCAAATAGAAGGCCTGCTTCTGGAGGCCCCTCTGCTCCCTTAGACGTGACTGCCCCTGCACCAGCCCCCACTTCAGGCGGCACCGTATTTTTCTGATTTAACACCAAGTTGCCTGTGGCCCCACAGGCAAACCAAGTCTGCACTCTGCTGCCCTCCCCGCCGAGCCCCAGCAGAGGGAGCGGTCCCCTCGTACATGAGCAGGGGGAAGGTCACAACATGGGACTTGCGAAGCCCTGCACCTGAAAGGAATCCAATAAACACCTTTTTGTTTTATTTTTTAATACGTTTTTATTTCTTTTTTTAAGAGCGAGAGGAAGGGAGAGGGAGAGAGAAACACCGATGATAGACATCAATGGGCTGCCTCCTGCACGCCCCCTACTGGGGATGGAGCCCTGACCTGGACTCTAACACGCCACCTTTCGGTAAGCAGGTCAGGGCGCTCAATGGAGCCACACTGGCCGGAGCTGAATCCCTTTTTCTTTCCCTTTCTTTTTTTCCTTTTGTTAATCCTCACCCAAGAATATTTTTGCCAATAATTTTTAGAGAATGGGAGGGACACAGAGAGAGAGAAAGACAGAGAGACAAACACGGATGTGAGAGACACATCCACTGGTTGCCTCGTGCATGTGCCACACCCGCCCTGACCTGGGTGGGGGATCAAACCTGCAATCCAGGTATGTGCCCTGGACCAGGAATCGAATCCGTGACCCTTCGGTGCACAGGCAGGCACTCCAGCAGTTGAGCAACACCTGCCAGGGTTGAATCCTTTTCTTTTTTTCTTTTTTTTTTTAATATTCTGTCAACTTTTATTTGGTCTTTGGGCCCCAGCCCCGCCCCTGGACCCAGCCCCGCCCCCGGCCCTGGACCCGCCCCCTGCTAACCCCGCCCTTCCCCACCCCCTCCCTCCGCATCCCCCAGTTCAATCGCCAGCCTCTTGTCTTCAGTCTCTCAGCTCTCATCTCCACAGACAACTGGTCAACCCAATCACTCTGACTCCCCGCCAGAGACAGTCTGGGCCGAGCCATCTGGTCGACCCCGTCTCTTGCGGTCCCAACCGCCGCCTCCGCCAGAGACTAAGTCTGGGCCGGGCCATCTGGTCGACCCCGTCTCTTGCGGTCCCAACTGACTCCCCGCCAGAGACAGTCTGGGCCGAGCCATCTGGTCGACCCCGTCTCTTGCGGTCCCAACCGCCGCCTCCGCCAGAGACTAAGTCTGGGCCGGGCCATCTGGTCGACCCCGTCTCTTGCGGTCCCAACCGCCTCCGCCAGAGACTAAGTCTGGGCCGGGCCATCTGGTCGACCCCGTCTCTTGCGGTCCCAACCGCCGCCTCCGCCAGAGACTAAGTCTGGGCCGGGCCATCTGATCGACCCCGTCTCTTGCGGTCCCAACCGCCGCCTCCGCCAGAGACTAAGTCTGGGCCCGGCCATCTGGTCGACCCCGTCTCTTGCGGTCCCAACCGCCGCCTCCGCCAGAGACTAAGTCTGGGCCCGGCCATCTGGTCGACCCCGTCTCTTGCGATCCCAACCGCCTCCGCCAGAGACTAAGTCTGGGCCTGGCCATCTGGTCGACCCCGTCTCTTGGGGTCCCAACCGCCTCCGCCAGAGACTGTCTGGGCCGGGCCATCTGGTCGACCCCGTCTCTTGGGGTCCCAACCACCGCCTCCGCCAGAGACTAAGTCTGGGCCGGGCCATCTGGTCGACCCGGAGCCACCACGCAACCTTCTGTCCCTGCAGCCACCCTGCACCAGCGGTTTTGAGAGGCTAGTCGACCAAGCTTCTCAGAGGGGGAGGAGCCGGCCCTCAGCCCGCCTCGGTCAGGGACCGAGTCCACCGCCACCCACCTCCACTTCCTAGTCCCAGCCCGGGGCCAAAAGGCCCTGTGACGGGGTTCGGAGAGGAAGCGACTGGTCGCCATGATGGGGCGCAAAAGGAAGGAAGGAAGGGTCGCTAATGCCACCATGGGCTCCAGGGGAGCGGTGTCCCCCTTCCTTCCCTAGGCTGCTGCGTGCCCCCACCGTAGGGCGCAGGCGACCGTCCCTTCCCCACTTCCGTCCCCCCTCCCCAAGGAAAGAGGCCAGAAGCGAGACAAACCCGTGTGTGGAGGGCTGACTTTCAATAGATCACAGCGAGGGAGCTGCTCTGCTACTTACAAAACCCCCACCCAGAAGCAGGTCAACTGCGAATGGTTTAGCACCAGGCTCCCCACAAATGTGCATTGCTTGAAGAACGGAGGGGGCGGACCCCTTTCCAGCCGGACCCCATTTCCCAGGACCAAGGGCTCTCCGCACCGGACCTACCAGATGTGCAGAGGGGGCGAGACGGCCCGCCGGCAAGGACCGACTATCTGAGGGCAACCGAGGCCCAAGGTGCAGCCCTATGGTTCTGTCTGGGCGGGATTCTGATTTAGAAGCTTCAGTCATAATCCCACAGATGGTAGCTCGCCCCATGGGCTCCTCAGCCAAGCACATCCACCAACTGAACCTACGGTTCCTCTCCTACTGAGCAGAATTACCATGGCAACAACACATCCTCAGGAGGTTGAATCTAACCCATCTCACGTTCCCTCTTAGTGGGTGAGCAATCCCACGCGTGAGGAATTCTGCTTCACAATGATGGAAATGATGGGAAGAGCCCACAGCGAAGGATCAGAAAGCGACGTCGCTATGAACGCTTGGCCACCACAAGCCAGTTATTCCTGTGGTGACTTTTCTGACACCTCCTGCTTCTAACCCAGAAGGTCTGAAGGATCGTGAGGCCCCGCTTTCACGGTCGGTATTGGTACTGAAAATCAAGATCAAGCGAGCTTTTGCCCTTCTGCTCCGCGGGAGGTTTCTGTCCTCCTGAGCTCGCCTTAGGACACCTGCGTTCCCGTGTGACAGGTGTACCGCCCAGTCAAACTCCCCACCTGGGACTGTCCCCCCAGTGGTGGTATTTCACTGTCTGACCCCACCCCCTCGCAGAGATGGAGGGGCGCCAGGCCTCCCACTTATTCTGCACCTCTCATGTCTCTTCACCTGCCAGACTAGAGTCAAGCTCAACAGGGTCTTCTTTCCCCGCTGATTCCGCCAACCCTCGGCTATGGTTTGGCTGGATAGTAGGTAGGGACAGTGGGAATCTCGTTCATCCATTCATGCGCGTCACTAATTAGATGAGGAGGCATTTGGCTACCTTAAGAGAGTCATAGTTATTCCCCGTTTACCCGCGCTTCATTGAATGTCTTCACTTCACAATCAGAGCCCTGGGCAGAAATCACATCGTCTCAGCACCTGCTGGGCCTTCATGATGCATTGTTTTAATTCAACAGTCACCAGTTCTAAGTGGGCTGCTAGGCGCCGGCCCAGCGCGGCCGGGTGGGGGAGAGGGGGATGCGGTCCTGGCATGGGAGACAAGCACATGGCCGGAGCCGAGTGGAGGTACAACCCCTTTTCCACACCACCCCGGGCGCAAGGGAGATGCCTGCCGCAGCCGGCTCGCATCCAGAGTACCCACTGCCACAGCCCCCCCCCCCCTGTGTCTGGGCCCCCGTGGGCCTACGGGACCCGCGGGAACCTCCTTCCCACCCCCCTCATTGCTGCCACAGCCTCGCCCCCGCCCCTCCCCGACACCCCTTCCCAGGGGAAGGGAAGAGAGCGACGAGGGGGTGGGAGAGCTTGCGAGGGGTCGGGCGCTGGAGGGGAAGGGCCCCTTTTTTCTTTTCTTTCTAAAAATATATTTGTATTGATTTCAGAGAGGAAGAGAGAGGGAGAGAGAGAGAGAGAAATATCAACGATGAGAGAATCACTGATCGGCTGCCTCCTGCACGTCCCACACGGGAATCCAGCCCGCAACCCGGGCATGTGCCCTTGAGGGGAATGGAACCCAGGACCCTTGAGTCGTCAGGCCGAGGCTCTATCCTCTGGGCCACACCGGCCAGGGCAGCTTGGGTTGCCCTGAGGGCTGAGGGGTCCGTGAGGCCCAGACACACTTACAGCAGCGACTCCAGCGCGCAGTCCGGGTGCTTGAGCGCCTCGCTGAGCAGCAGGGGCCGCTGTCCATCACCGGGTTCTCCATCAGCGACACCAGCTTCAGCTTCCGGCTGCTCACCAGGAGCAGCGCGATGTCTTCGCAGGCCTCATCGGTGATGTCGCACTTGCCCCAGCCTGCTGGAGCGGGAAGGGGACACGGGGCGCAGGGCGGTGAGCAAGGCAGTGCAGGGCTCATTGGCAAAGAGACAAACAGAACAGACCGAGGGTCGCCAAAGGGGAGAGGCTTGGGAGCAGGTGGGAAAGGTGAAGGGGTCAAGAAGTACAAATACAAAGTGCCAGGCACAGGGCCCTGGCTGGTGTGGCCCAGTGAATACAGCGCCGCCCTGGGACTGAAGGTTCCCGGCCATATTAGGGTCAAGGGCACATGCCTGAGTTGTGGGTTCTCTCCCCAGTGGGGGGCGTGCAGGAGGCAGCCAATCAATTATTCTCTCCCATCATTGATGTTTCTCTCTCTCTCCCTCTCTTTTCCTTCCTGAAATCGATATATATATATATATATATATATATATATATATATATATATATATATATATTTAAAAGAACAGACTGAGGGTCACCAGAGGGGAGGGGTCTTGGGGGACAGGGTGGAAAAGGTGAAGGGATTAAGAAGTTCAAATTACCAGGTATAAAAACCACCAGGATGTAAAGTACAGGACAGGGAATATAGTCAATAATATTGTAGTAATTGCCCTAGTCAGTTTGGCTCAGTGAATAGAGCATCAACCTGCGGAGTGAAGGGCCCCAGGTTCAATTCCTGTCAAGGGCACATGCCCGGGATTGTGGGCTCGATCCCCAGCAGAGGATGTGCAGGAGGCAGCCAACCAATGATTCCCTCTCATTCTCTCTCTCTCTCTCTCTCTCTCTCTCTCTCTCTCTCTCCCCCTTCCTCTCTGAAATCAATAAAAATATAAAAACTATATAAAAAATAATATTGTAATAACTGTGTATGGTGCCAGGTGGGGACTAGACTTACTGGGGGATCCCTTTGTAAACTATATAAATGTCTAATCACTAGCCTGTATACCTGAAAGTAATATGTTATTGTATGTCAAGTGTAATTTTAAAAGATATATTTTTTAAAATATATTCTTACCATTTGCAACAGCATGGATGGAACTGGAGAGCATTGTGCTAAGTGAAATAAGCCAGTCAATGAAGGAAAAATACCACATGATCTCACTCATTTATAGATAATAAAGACCATTATAAATTTACAGAGGCAAAGCAGCCTCCAACAGACTGTCAAACTACAGTGGGAAGGCCGGGGAGGGTTGAGGGGCGGGAGGGGGGGGCGGGTAAGAGATCAACCGAAGGACTTGTATGCATGCAGATAAGCATAACCAATGGACATATGACACTGGGGGGTAGGGGAGGCCAGGGGATTGTTAAGGGCGGGGAAAAAAGGAGACATATGTAATACTCTTTGTAACACTTTAAGCAATAAAACAATTAAAAATATATATATTTTTAAAGATTTCTCAATAGATTTGAGAGAGAGGGAGGGAAACACCGACGTGAGAAAGAAGCATCAAGCATGTGCCTTGACCAGAATAGACTGGCAACCTCCAGGTGCACCGAGGGTGTCCAACCACTGAACCACACCAGCCAGGGCAAAAAAAAATGTTTTTTAATCGGGCATGGGCCACACCCAGCTTCTATTCTTGCACCTGCCAACCCAATGGCCACATTTCAGACTTCCTAACAGAAAATGTGACTCCATCATTCTCCTTATTAACCTTTTAAAAAAAAATATTTGTATTGCCCTGGCCGGTTTGGCTCACTGGATAGAGCGTCGGCCTGCGGACTGAAGGGTCCCGGGTTCGATTCCAGTCAAGGGCATGTGCCTTGGTTGCGGGCACATCCCCAGTGCGGGGTATGCAGGAGGCAGCTGATCAATGCTTCTCTCATTGATGTTTCTAGCTCTCTGTCCCTCTCCCTTCCTCTCTGTAAAAAATCAATAAAATATATTTTTAAAAATATTTGTATTGATTTCAGAGAGGAAGGGAGAGGGAGAGGCAGAGAGAAGCATCAGTGATGAGAGAGAAGCATTGACTGGCTGCCTCCTGCACACCCCCTACTGGGAATCAAGCCCAAAACCCGGGCATGTGCCCTTGATGGGAATCGAACCTGGGACCTTTCAGTCCTCAGGCCGACACTCGATCCACTGAGCCACACCAGCCAGGCTCTCCTTATTAGCCTGTGGTTGCCTTTCACTGACATTAGGAAAAAGTCGGAGTGCGTGGTTCTCACAATGACTGTTGACATACGCAGATGTTTCCCCGCATCTGGAGACGTGTGTGTGGTTGTGGGCCTGGGGGAGGATGCTACTGCCATGAGTGGGTGGAGGCCAGGGAGCCACTCAATAGCGCCGCCCTCCGCAACAGAGGATTACCTGGCGCTCGATCTGATGAGCTGATGATTTGTCAGTAGCTCTGAGGTTGAGAAAAACCCCGTCTGAGCCCTCATGCAGTTAGAAAACCATCTCCTGGCCCTCGCCCGCGAGCAGGTACTGAGAGGCAGTGAGGAAAGTCAAAGATTCTGAGCATCAAAAACACGTCGCTCCCCACAGCCGCCGCGGAGACTCACATGAGCTGTTGGATGCTGCACATGGGGTGCCTCAGCGCCTCGCTCAGCTGCGCGACCTCCTCGGAGGACAGGTTGGTGCCGTGCAGGTTCAGGTAGGTCAGGTTGGGGTTGTGAACCAGGGCCTTAAAGAAGTCTGCGCTCTCTCCCACGTTGGAAGCAAAGTTGTACCTGCCAAGGACGAGATGGGGGACCAGGGGGTGAATCCAAGCACCAAGCAGGTACCTCCTCCCGGCTCTTCCTGCCCGCCCCGCTAGGCCTACCACGCTGCTCGAAGAACCCTGGTTACTCCCACCTGCAAATTCTTTCCCTGGGGTCTTCAGGCAGCAGACAGGCACCGGGGCTCCACGGCTTGGGGTATGTGTCCTGACTGGGAACTGAACCCCAAACCCTGAGCAGGGATTGAATTCACAGCCCACCTATGTGTATGTGTCCTGACTTGGGATTGAACCCGAAACCTACGTCTGTGCCCTGAGCAGAGATTGAATTCAAAACCTGCATATGTGCCTGTGGATTGAACCTGCAACCTAGGTATGTGCCCTGATTGGGAATCAAACCCAACACCCACATATGTGTCCTACTAGGGATTGAACCTAAAACCTGTGTTTGTGCCCTGACTGGGAACTGAAGCCAAAACCTTTTGGTTTACAGGATGACGCTCCACCCAACTGAGCCGCCAGCCAGGGCCATGCTCCGTTTGGCGGTCTTCCTGTTTGCCGAAAGTGTGTTTCTTGCTCAGACTTTCCTATCAAGTGATGCTCTCTGAGCTGTCTTTGGACACATTGGTTTATCAAACTAAAAAGCTGCTGCACAGCAAAGGAAACTGGCAAGAAAACAGAAAGACGGTCTGCTGCGTGGGAGATCACATTCATAAATGATATATTTGAGAAAAGGTTAATATCCAACATATATAAAGAACTCATACAACATGATAACAAAAAAATAATAATAAACAATCTGATCAAAAAATAGACAGAAGGCTGAAAAGACATTTCTCCAAAGAAGACATCCAGATGGCCAACAGACGTATGAAAAGATACCAGATATCACTAATCATCAGAGAGATGCAAATTAAAACCACAATGAGGTCTCACCTCACACCTGCCAGAATGGCTACCACCAGTAAATCCGCAAGCACGTGCTGGTGAGGATGTGGAGAAAAGGAATCCTCATGCACTGCTGGTGGGAATGCAGGCTGGTGCAGCCCAGTGATGGCGAACCTATGACACACGAACTCATTTTTTTGGTTGATTTTTCTTTGTTAAATGGTATTTAAATATATAAAATAAATATCAAAAATATAAGTCTTTGTTTTACTATGGTTGCAAATATCAAAAAAATTCTATATGTGACACAGCACCAGAGCTAAGTTAGGGTTTTTCAAAATGCTGACATGCCGAGCTCAAAAGGTTCGCCATCACCAGTGCAGCCACTGTGGAAAACAGTGTGGAGTTTCCTCAAAAAATTAAAAATAGGACTCCCATATGACCCAGCGATCCTACTACTGAGTATTTATCCAAAGAAAATGAAAACATGAACTGGAAAAGATATATGCACCGCTGTGTTCATTGCAGCATCCTATATAATAAAAGGGTAATATGCAAATTGACCCTAACTGCAGAACTACTGGGAATGACTGGTTGCTATGACACACACTGACCACCAGGGGACAGATGCTCAACATAGGAGCTGCCCCCTTATAGCACCTTATAGCAAGCGGTCGACTGGTGGTAATGGTCACTTAGGCTTTTATATATATAGATAAGATTGCACACTAACCATACTTACTTTTTCAAAAGCCAGAATGGAGAGAATGAATGTCTACTATGAAAAAAAAAAACAGGGTGACACCCCACTTACACCAACTTTTGAAGTTTGCAAGTGGGCTGAGCCAGTGCCTTCCAGAGGATCGCCTGGGAGGCCTCGTTGAAAATGCAGTTGTCCAAATCCAGCATCTGGAAGTCCCTGCTGTTGGTGAACACGCAGCACAGGGCCCGCCAGTAGGAGAGTTTCCGGTCTTTGCTGTGGGAAGACAGACACTGTGCCACACCCATGGTGACATTCAACTCAGGACAGTCTCAGAACAGGCAGGACACCGTTCCCAAAGCCCCTCCAAGCTGACAGGCACCCAGGCCTGAATACAGAGAGGTGCAGCCAGGTAAACTGAGTCAACGTGGCTCAGAGAGAGCAGACCCTGGGCAATGGGATCAAATCCCGTTGGAGCCACTTGTGAGTTATGTGACCTGTGCAAATGACTCAGTCTTATTCTGCCTCCATTTCCTCATCTTTGAAGGGCTAATACTTGATTTTTATGAGCAAAGGTTGGTGCTGGGTGATCCATCAGTGAACGGGAAATCACATCCAAAAACATGACCGTGCAGCCCTGGCTGGGTGGCTCCGTTGGTTGGTGCATCATCCCATACACCAAGAGGTTGTGGGTTCAATTCCCCATTAGGGCGCATACCCAGGTTTCAGGTTCAATCACTGGCTAGATCTGAGTATTTAGCCAACGAAAATGAAAACACGAACTGGAAAAGAGTATTTCCTTTTCTCCACATCTGGCCAGTGTATGGGAGGCAATCAATCAATGTTTCTCTCACATTGATGTTTCTCCCCGTCTGTCTCCCTTCCTCACTCTGAGGTCAATGAATGTATCCTCAGGTGAGGATTAAAAAACAAACAAAAACAAAAAAAAACAATAAAAAAAAACAAGCCATAGCTGGTTTTGCTCAGTGGATAGAGCATTGGCTTGCAGACTGAAGGATCCTGGGTTTGATTCCAGTCAAGGGCACATGCCCGGGTTGTGGGCTTGAGCCCCAGTAGGAGGCATGCAGGAGACAGCTGATCCATGATTCTCTCTCATCATTGATGTTTCTATCTCTCTCTCTCCCTCTCCCTTCCTCTCTGAAATCAATAAAAATATATATTTTTTAAAAAAACATGACTGTACAGGTATACAATAAGTAAGTCCTGGGGATGTAATTGCAGCATGACTGCAGTTAATAATAATGTAGTGTGTGTTTGCAGTTATAAAACAGTAGATCTTACATGTCATTGTCCCAAGACCAAGAAAATGCTGCAGTAGCTATGTATGGTGACGGGTGTTCACTAGACTTGTGGTCATTTCACAACATATAAATACTGAATCATGATGTTGTGCCACGGAAACTAAGGTAACAGTACATGTCCATTAACCTCCATTAAAATTTTAAAAAAATTAAAACGAATGTGAAAGGTGGGATGCATTTAAGAGCTGAGGTGTGAGCTGGTGGCCTATACCTGCTGACAGGCCACAACGTTGAAAACCAGCAGAGCCGAAACCGGTTTGTCTCAGTGAATAGAGCGTCGGCCTGCGGACTGAAAGGTCCCAGGTTCGATTCCGGTCAAGGGCATGTACCTGGGTTGCAGGCACATCCCCAGTAGGAGATGTGCAGGAAGCAGCTGATCGGTGTTTCTCTCTCATCGATGTTTCTAGCTCTCTATCTCTCTCCCTTCCTCTCTGTAAAAAATCAATAAAATATATTTAAAAAAAAAAAAAAAACAGCAGAGAGGCCCTGGCCAGGGAGCTCAGTTGGTTAGAGTGTTGTCCCCACGCATCAAGGTTGTGGGTTCAATCGCTGGTCAGGGCAGGTACAGAATCAACCAATGAATGCATGAATCAGTAGAACAACAAATCAATGTGTCTCTCTCCCTCCCTCCCACTTCCTCTCTCTAAAATCAGTAAATAAATAAGAATTTTAAAAACACGTTTATCCATATCTCTACAGATGGAAAACCTTCAGAAGTCACCGCTCCTGGTCACAGCTAGCAAATTTGATTTTAAAAGCCATATTTTGCCCCAGCCTGTGTTGCTCAGTGGGTAAAGCGTCAGCCTGGGGTTCCATTCTGGTCAAGGGCAGGTACCTCCGTCTCAGGCTCCTCCCCCCTCTTCCGCCCCCCATCAGGGCGAGTCCAGGAGGCAACCAATCAATGTGAGTTCTCTCAGTCTTTCCCTCTCTCTTCCACTCTCTCTAAAATCAGTGGGAAAATGTCCTCGGGTGAAGATTTAAAAAGATTTAAAAAAATAATAAAAGGCTAGTATGCAAATTGTCCCCTCTGGAAGTTAGACAGGGAACTGACCGCTTGCTATGACATGCACTGACCACCAGGGGGCAGCCCAGAATGAAGGAAGGCCCTACCGCCAGGCCTAGGGACCCTACCCTTATGAATTTCTTGCACTCGGCCTCTAGT
>NW_005872577.1:13821-24529 GCF_000147115.1 Myotis lucifugus
ATGTGTGTTGTTGTTTGTTTTTAAGCGCAAAAGTATAAGGACCCATAAAATACCCAGCAAGCGAGCCACAGATGTCGTGGGGGCGGGGCAGGGTGGGGCGGGCGAGGGCCGCTGGACTCACTCTAACAGGCCTCTGGAGTCTTCCGAGAACACGTCCTCTACGCTCAGGTGGAGAGTCTGCAGGTTCAGGGCGTACTGGAGGCAGCAGGCGTAGGTCATCAGGTCGTCGGGTTTGCTGATGCACACGTCAATGTCCGGAAACATGCTCATCACCTGTGTGGCGAAGCCGGGGTCCTGCGTCTCAAACACGCAGTTGAACAGCTCCTGGAAGTTGATCTGCAGCTCGCCGCGGGCCACCTGCTGGCTCAGGCCCTGCAGGCACTGCGTGATCTCCTCCCGCAGGCTCGCGGCCAGCTCGAAGCCCCAGGCCGCCTCCAGCAGGCCGGCCACCCGCTCCGTGGCGAACCCGAACAGAAAGAGTGCCGTGTCCTTCAGGTAGAAGGGGGCCTCGGTCATGGTGGCCGTGACCAGCTGCGTGGCGCTGCAGATGCGGGGGTGCTGCGGCTCCCGGGGGAGCCTGAGCAGGTACCACAGAGCGGCGCACAACTCCTGCAAGGACTGGTGCGGGAAGACCCAGCGGCTCCCGTTCTGGCGCAGGAGCCCCATTCTCACCCAGGCCAGGGCGTGGGCCTCCGACACCGTGTTCTCGTCCAGGTCCGAGGGCTGGAAGGCGAACCGGCCAGCCCACGTGCCCTCGGCCGCCAAGGCGCACAGGCACTTGAGGCGGCTGTGGCAGTGGCCCAGCGCCCAGCCCGTGCACTCCGGCTGGAACACGTTGGTGAGGAAGGAGGAGTAGATACACGTGGTGGTTTGGGAGTTCACCCCCAGGGGCTGGCATCTCTGCAGCTGCTTTTTCAGACACTCGCACACCAGCCAGCACACCAGGGGGTACTGGCACAGGGTGAACAGTGGCTTGTGGCCACTCACCACACTGAAGGCCTGGTCGGCCTGGTCCGTGTCCTGGAAGAACCGGGAGAAATAGAGCCACTTGAAGTGGCCCGAGAACCCGGGGAGGTAGACGAACACCGGGTGGCGCAGCAGGTAGTTGAACTTCCTGAGCCACTCCCCGCTCAGGGAGACCAGCAGGGAGGCCTCCGGCAGCAGCGTCCTCTGCAGCAGGCTCCGCAGGACCACGTGGACCGGCCCCGGCTGCTCCCAGCCGCTGCACAGGTCGTCGTCCAGGCCCATGTCGACTTTCAGGTCCTCCAAGCCGTCTATGATGAACAGGATCTTCTCGGGCCGGGAGAAGACGTCGTGGATGGGCTCGGAAGACTCGGGCCAGTCCTTGGAGAGGAACTCCACCAGGCTGGTCTTGTCGATGATGTTCATCTCGCAGCAGTTGAGGAAGAAGACAAAGGTGAACCGGCCCTTCCAGAGGTTGCCCTCGGCCCATTGCAGCATCACCTTCCTCAGCAGCGTGGTCTTCCCGGTCGCCTTCGCGCTGCCCAGGGCCACCGTGACCGAGTGCTCGCCCACCTTGTCGGCCGCAAACGCCTCGCTCAGCCTCTCATATTCAGTCTTGGTGGACTCCGCGTGGAAGCTCTCTGGCACCGCCAGGCACGTCTCGTTCTGCCATATGTCAGAGAACTTTTTCCTCATGTGGCTTTTATACGGGTTGATCTGACCTGAGTTCAGGAGGACAGAATACAAGGCAATTTAAAAACTGGAACTCCCCGCCCTAACCGGTTTGGCTCAGCGGATAGAGCGTCGGCCTGCGGACTCAAGGGTCCCAGGTTCGATTCTGGTCAAGGGCATGTGCCTTGGTTGCGGGCACATCCCCAGTGGGGGGCGTGCAGGAGGCAGCTGATCAATGTTTCTCTCTCATCGATGTTTCTAGCTCTCTGTCCCTCTCCCCTCCTCTCTGTGGAAAATCAATAAAATATATTTTTTAAAAAAACAAAAGACAAAAAAACTGGAACTCCCATTTGCCCCAGTGATCCCACTTCTAGGAATGTATCCCAAGAAACCAGAAACACCCATCAGAAAGGACATATGCACCCCTACGTTCATAGCAGCACAATTCACCATAGCTGCCGAACCGGTTTGGCTCAGTGGATAGAGCGTCGGCCTGCGGACTCAGGGGTCCCGGGTTCGATTCCGGTCAAGGGCATGTACCTTGGTTGTGGGCACATCCCCACTGGGGGTCGTGCAGGAGGCAGCTGGTCGATCTCTCTCATCGATGTTTCTAACTCTCTATCCCTCTCCCTTCTTCTCTGTAAAAAATCAATAAAATATATTTAAAAAAAAAAAAAATTCACCATAGCTAAGATCTGGAAACAGCCTAAATGCCTATCAGCAGAGGAATGGATTAGAACACTGTGGTACATCTACACAATGGAATACTATGCTGCAATAAAAAGGAAGGAACTCCTACCATTTGCAACAGCACGGATTGGCCTGGAGAGCATTGTACTAAGTGAAATAAACCAGTCAGAGAAAGATAAATATCACATGATCTCATTCATTTGTGGAATATAATGAACAACATAAACTGATGAACTAAAATAAATCCAGGGGCAGAGAAGCTTCGAACAGAACTTCAAACTTCAGAGGGAAGGCAGGGAAGGGGTGTTGGGGGGGGAGAGATCAACCAAAGGACTTGTATGCATGCATATAAGCATAACCCATGGACACAGACAGTAGTGGGGTGAGGGCATGTGCTGGGCAGTGGGGGTGGCTGGGGAGAGGTCAATGAAGGGAAAAGGAGACATGTGTAATACTTTCAACAATCGAGAATTTAAATTTTTTAAAAATGCACTCATTCATAATAGCTAAGACAAGGAATGATGGGATAAAAAAAGGCATGGGACGAGTATACAGGGAATACTACACAGCCATGAAAAATGACAAAATATAAGTGAAACCATATGGTATGCGTTTTCTTGGTCTGACCTATTTCACTGAGTATAATACCTTCTAGATCCATCCATATAGTCGTAAATGGCGAGATTTTATTTTTATGGCCAAGTAATATTCCATTGTATATATGCATCGCATCTTTATGCATTTGTCTATCTGTGGGCACTTGGGTTGCTTCCATAGCTTGGCTATTGTACATAATGGTGCAATGGACATAGGGGTGACATACATCTTTTCGAATTAGTGGTTTTGTTTCCTTTGGATAGACACCCAAAAGTGGAATTGCTGGGTCGTATACAAAACAAACACACAAAGGAGTTGAGAACAGATTCATAGAAACAGAGACCAAAGGAATCGTTACCAGAAAGGAGGGGGGAGTGGATGGGTGCAAAGGGGGAGGGGAATATAGTCAATAATATGTGATAAGTTTACCCAGTGACAGATAGTTACTAGAATTAGTTGGGTGATCATATTATAGGGTATAAAAATGTCAAATCACTATATTGCACACCCGAAACAAATATAACCCATATACAATTACACATTAACAAAGGTCAAATATTAAGTTGTGATCCCAAAGATAATTGTAATGAAAGTTCTAATGCTACACTTTCAGGAATTTTTTAAAAGTGAAATATTGCCATTTGCAACAACACGGGTGGATCTTGAGAGTATTAAGCTAAATGAAATAAGTCAGACAGAAAAGGACAAGAACCCTATGGTTTCACTCACATATGGAGCATAAAACAGAAAGCAACAAACGAACTGACAGACACAGACAACAGTGCGGTGGTTTCCGGGGGGAAAGAGAGTGGGGTAAGGATGAAGAGGGTAAAAGAGGTCAAATAGTCCAGCCGTGTGGCTCAGTGGTTGAGCACTGACCTATGAACCACGAGGTCACAGTTGGATTCCCAGTAAAGGCATATATCCAGGTTTCGGGCTCGATCCCCAGTAGGGGACGTGCAGGAGGCAGCCTATCAATGATTCTCTCTCATCATTGACATTTCTACCTCTCTCTCCTTTTCCCTCTCCCTCTCCCTCTCTGAAATCAATAAAAATATATTTTAAAAAAATTTTAAAGTTGGGAGATGAACATACAACCCAATATACATATGTTGTATTATAGAATTATACACCTGAAACTTACATAATGTTATTAACCAATACCACCCCAATAAATTTAATTTTTAAAAAAAAAATTTTAAGCCAAACCGGTTTGGCTCAGTGGATAGAGCGTCGGCCTGCAGACTGAAGAGTCCCAGGTTCGATTCCGGTCAAGGCATGTACCTTGGTTGCGGGCACATCCCCAGTAGGGGGCGTGCAGGAGGCAGCTGATCGATCTCTCTCATCGGTGTTTCTAACTCTCTATCCCTCTCCCTTCTTCTCTATAAAAAATCAATAAAATATTTTAAAAAAAAAAACAATTTTAAGCCTGGCCAGTGTGGCTCAGTAGGGTCATGCGGGAGACAGTCAATAAGTTTCTCATATTGATGTTGCTCTCTCTCTCCCTTCCTCTCTCTAAAAAATTCATTAAACATATCCTCTGGCAAGGATTTAAAAAAACAAAAGTGCTTCCTATATACCGGGAACGTAAGCTCTCTGCAACTATTTCCTACTATTGGATTCCGCCTGGCTCCTTGTGCAGGTCCGGTCAAAGGATGGACAACTGTCATATGGAATTCCACCTCACAGACTCTAAGTCCCAGGCCATCTCCTGGGACAGCATGGACTTGAATTGGGACTGAAAAATGGGAACACCACTGAGAAACAGTCTGTCTCAGGCACTAGCCACCGGCCGGCCATCACTGGCCCACGTATGAGTGGAGCTGCCTTGTCATTTTTCTACCACCGCCAAGTCTCCCCTTAACCCATCACATTCTCAATGGAAGGAGGGGTGACCATTATTCGAGGACGAGATCACCTTTGTTAATGCAAGCTCCCACAGACCCACCTTTGTTGTGAGTTGCCAATACACCCCCCCCCCCGGGTCCCACCCCTGCATCGCACACTTACTTCTTTTTATTTTTTTTTATTTCAGAGAGGAAGGGAGAGGGAGAGAGACAGAGAAACATCAATGATGAGAGAGAATCATTGATTGGCTGCCTCCTGCACAATCCCCTATTGGGGATCCAGCCTGCAACCCAGGCATGTGCCCTTGACCAGAATCGAACCTGGGACCCTTCAGTCCTCAGGCTGACGCTCTATCCACTGAGCCAAACTGGCTAGGGCCACACTTACTTCTGATCTCATCCCCGGCCTTGGCCCAGAGGTCTCTCCGATTGACCTGAGGAAACAGCCTCAGGGCGACTTCCCAGGCCTGTTTGCCTGGGTAATGCCTGCATAGCAACTTGGCCAGATCATCTTTGGAAGCCCTCTTCAGCTCTGGCCATGGGATCGGCCCGAGGTCAGATTGTTTGGGTTCTTGCTTGAGGAGCTCCTTAAATTTCCAGAACTCATTCTTCCTCAGCTCCTTTAGGTACGACAGCAAGCAAATGTCAGAAAAAAAAGATTCGGCCATGGTGTCCCAGGACTATGAGCTCAGACTCCTCCAGGGAGGCGGGAGGGGAGGTGGAAATCTTCAAAAACAAGAAATCGGTGATTCCTGGGGAAGAATGAGGAGATTAGAGAGTTAAATCTCAGCCGTTGAAAGTAGCTTCAGTCTATTATTTACAGTAGAGGCCCGGTGCGTGAATTCATGCATGGGTGGGGTCCCTCGGCCACCCAGTCCAGGAAGAGGGACCGCGGGAGGTTGACTGGCCAGGGGAGGTTGGCTGTGAGAGCATACTAACCACCAGGGGGCAGCTCCTGTGTTGAATGTCTGCCCCCTGGTGGTCAGTGTGCATCATAGCAACCGGTCAACTGGTCGTTCAGTCTACCGATCTTAAGGGTCACTTAGGCTTTTATATATATAGATAGCCAAGATATGGAACCAACCCAAGAGCCCACTGATAGACGATGGGATAAAGATGTGGGGCAGCCCAGTGGCATGGCTCAGTTGTTGAGTGTCAACCTATGAACCAGGAGCTCACGGTTTGATTATCAGTCAGGGCACAGGCCCAGGTTGCAGACTCGATACCCAGTGTGGGATGTGCAGGAGGCAGCAATCAATAACTCTCTCTCATTATTGATGTTTCTCTCTCTCTCTCTCCCTCTCCCTTCCTCTCTGAAATCAATAAAAATATATTTGGAGGGAAAAAAAGAAGTGATGTAGCCCTGGTTGATTTAGCTCAGTGGATAGAGTGTCCACCTACAGACTGAAGGGTTCCAGGTTCGATTCCAGTCAAGGGCACATGCTCGATCATAAGCTCAGCCCTGGCCCTGGTCGGGGGCAACCAATGACATGTCTCTCACATCAATGTTTCTCTCTCTGTCTCTTCCCCTCCCTTCCACTCTCTCTCTGAAAACCCATGAAAAAATATCCTCAGGTGAGGATTCATAAATTTAAAATAAAAAAGAAAATGTGGTGCATATATACAATGGAATATGACTTGGAAAATTAATGACATCTTACACGGATGGGCCTGGAAGGTGTTATTGTGCTAAGTGAAAGAAGTCAGATGGAGAAAGACAAATACCTCATGGTCTCACTCACATGTGGAATCTAAAAATCAAAATATGAACCAACCAAACAAACATACTCATAGACACAGAGGGCAGACTGGTGACTGCCCAAGGGGAGGAGGGTTAGAGAACGGGGTGAAAGGGGGAAGGACTAAGAAATACAAGTTGATACTTACAAAGCAGTGGCGGAATGTGAAGCATAGCGTCGGGATCACAGCCCATCACACTGGAGTGACACCGGTGGTGCCGCGTGGGTACCAGACTTACCAGGTGAGCACTTGTAAGTGATATAACTGTCTACCCACTGTGCTGTATGCACGAAGCTAACACAATATTAAATGTCAACTGTAATGGAAACGTGCATTTTAAAAAGAATATTTTAACAAAAAAATTTCTTACGAACACATTAAAAAGTTAATAAGAATCAGGTAAAATTTATTTTAATAGTACATTTTTATTTTAAAAAATAAAATGAGCCCTGACCAGTTTGGCTCAGTGGATGGAGCATCGGCCTGCGGACTCAAGGGTCCCAGGTTCGATTCTGGTCGGGGGCATGTGTCTTGGCTGTGGGCACATCCCCAGTGGGGGGCGTGCAGGAGGCAGCTGGTTGATGTTTCTCTCTCAATGATGTTCCTAACTCTCTATCCCTCTCCCTTCCTCTCTGTAGAAAATCAGTAAAATAAATAAATAAATGAATAAATAAATAAATAAATAAGTAAATAAAATGAGAAAGACATATATAATTGTTCAACTTATAATTGTTCAACTTAGATGCACATTCTGAGCAATACAGCTTGATGTCGGAGGATTCATTTTAGCAAATGGCCTGCTTTGGTTGGCATTCTTTTTTTTTTAAATAAATTTTATTGATTTTTTACAGAGAGGAGGGGAGAGGGATAGAGTTAGAAACATTGATGAGAGAGAAACATCAATCAAACATCTGCCTCTTGCACGCCCCCTACTGGGGATGTGCCCGCAACCAAGGTATATGCCCTTGACCTATATGCCCTTGACCGGAATTGAACCTGGGACCCTTGAGTCCGCAGGCCCAGGCTCTATCCGCTGAGCCAAACCAGTTAGGGCAGTTGGCACTCTTTTTCTAAGACTCGTCCACGTGGCTGCATGTGGCCCGTTTGCATTGCTGGATAGTATTCCACTGCTACTATTCCAATCTCTTTTTTGTTTGTTTTGTTAATCCTCACCCGAGGATACTTTTCCATTGATTTTTAGAGGGAGTGGAAGGGAAGGGGAGAGACAGAGAGAGAAACATCAATGTGAGAGATACATCAATTGGTTGCCTCCCACGTGTGCCCCATCCAGGGCCAGAATTGAGCCTGCAACGGAGGTACATGCCCTTGACCGGAATCAAGCCCAGACCTTTTAGTCCTAAGGCCGACGCTCTATCCACTGAGCCAAACCGGCTAGGGCACTATTCCTGTTTCTTAATGCTACAGTTGACTGGTAGATGGCTTTTTTGTTTGTTTGGTTGGTTTTTGTTAATCCTCACCTGAGGACATTTTTCCCATTGATCTTTTAGCGAGAGTGGAAGGGAGAGGGGAGGGAGAGAGAGAGAGAGAGAGAGAGAGAGAGAGAGAGAGAGAAACACCAACGTGAGAGAGACACATTGATTGGTTGCCTCCCACATGTGCCCCAATCGGGGCAAGGGCTCAAACCTGCAACCCAGGTACCTGCCCTTGACTTGGAATCAAACCTACGACCCTCCAGTGCGCAGGTGGATGCTCTAACACGAGGCCACACCGGCCAGGACTAGGAGAGGTTTTCTAGATTTTTTTTTATAACGTGAACGACGCTTCTGTGAGCAAGCTCTCACCTGTGCCCTGCGCATATAAGCAGATATTTCTCTGGGTTAATAACTATAGGTTGTAACCCATGTGAAGCAAGTTTATGACCATTTCCCCTCGTGAATGTCATGACTGACATTCCCACCAGCATCCTGAGAGTGTCGTTGCTGCACCATGCCACCATCCTGAGTGCAGTCTAAGCCAGTGATGGCGAACCTTTTGAGCTCGGCGTGTCGGCATTTTGAAAAACCCCAACTTAACTCTGGTGCCGTGTCACATATAGAAATTTTTTGATATTTGCAACCATACCAAAACAAAGATTTCTATTTTTGATATTTATTGTATATATTTAAATGCCATTTAACAAAGAAAAATCAACCAAAAAAATGAGTTCGCATGTCACCTCTGACACGCGTGTCATAGGTTCGCCATCACTGGCCTAGAGTGAGGTCACCTTGACTTTCATGTCAGCTCCTTTGTTCTCCATCATTGCCATTGGCTTAGACCAGTGATGGCGAGCCTATGACACACGTGTCAGAGGTGACACGCGAACTCATTTTTTTGGTTGATTTTTCTTTGTTAAATGGCATTTAAATATATAAAATAAATATCAAAAATAGAAATCTTTGTTTTGCTATGGTTGCAAATATCAAACAATTTCTATATGTGACACGGCACCAGAGTTAAGTTAGGGTTTTTCAAAATGCTGACATGCCGAGCTCAAAAGGTTTGCCAGCACTGCTCTAGGAGATGGAAATAAAGAGTGAGGAGGGCCCTGGCCGGTGTTACTCAGTGGATAGAGCATCAGCCTGCAGACTGAAGGGTCCTGGGTTTGATTCCAGTCAAGGGCACATGCCCGGGTTGTGGGCTCGATCTCCAGACATACGAGAAGCAGCCAACGAATGCACGGACAAGTGGAACAACAAATCAGTACTTCTCTCTCACGCATAAATAAATAAATACATTTTAACGGTTAAAATAGGAAACTTTGTTTTATGGGTATTTTACCACAATTGAAAAAGCTTGTGTCATAAGGCTTTTCTCTAAACATTCCTCTCTCCTTGCTTTTCTAGCTGAAATCTCCTGAACACAGTGTGCGTGTCCCCTGAAGCCCTTTCGGATGCAGCAGGTTAACACCCGTCCCGCACACTGCAGGGTCCAGACGTGGGCAACCCCTGGAAACACCCTAACCACTCACGCACCGTCTGGGCACAGCCTGCCTCGGTCTCCACAACTCACAGCACCTGACCCACCCCCTCTCCGTCCACTTCTGAGGCCACACCCGACCCACATTACCATTTACATGTGATTCGGGGTAAAATACGGGCCCACTGGAACTTCCGATGGTGAAAGATTAGGAGCTGGAAGCCAATCATCCATCTCAATGACCAAGACGGCAAGTCTCACACTCAAACTTCCCGTTTGCCCGCCTGCCCCTCCCTCCGTAATCGCCCAGACCTGGTTTTCATTGTCTCCCCAGGTTCCGTGAATCTCGCAATCAGAACCGAGAGACCAGCCAAGTCTAAGACTTTGGCTTTGGGGATCTTCATCATTTCTCCTTAGTTCCGCTACCCAAGGTCTTCCAACTCTGTCTCTGATTCAATTTTGTTTCATTTTATTTATCTTTTTAATTTATTGATTTGAGAGAGAGAGATTTGTTGCTCCACTGATTTATACATTCATTGGTTGATTCTTGTATGTGCCGGGGAGTCAAACCTGCAACCTTGGCGTATGGGGAGGTCGCTCTTAGCATCTGAGCTACCCGGCCAGGGCTCCGATTCCATTTGAAAAAACTAGGAGGCCTCGGTCCTGTTCTCTCACCCAGTTCAGCATTGGAAACACAGGTTTCAAGAGAAGTGCTGGGTGCACTATCTCTGCTTGAATGTAAACGCGTTTCCCCTTAGAGCATCCTTCCCACAACGAAGGGGCAGGACTTGGTTCTTTTGGGTGCCCGCTACCTCGTTCTTTATGCACTCTAGACCTGCAGGAAGTGCTGAGAAGAGGAGAGAGAGAGAGAGAGAGAGAGAGAGAGAGAGAGAGAGAAAGGAAGGTTCGAAAGAAGGTATCCTCACCCAATCCGGCGGCTGGTCCTCCAGGCTGGTCCCCATCAGAAAGCATCTGTGGGCGCCAAGACTATAAGGCCGTGCCTGCCCTTTGATTGGCTGTGGAATCGCTCCCCTCCCATTGGCCAGCGTGACTCTTGATTGATGAGGCTCGGTGGGTGATGTGAAACTGTTGCAGCTTGTTTCAGGTGTGAAGGATCTTCCCCGGCATATCCCCATGCACTACCAATAGGTTCTCGCTCTCTGACATCAGTAAGCTCTGGGCTTCAGCAAACAGTCTTCTCCCACCGCCAATGATGGTCCACTCTGCTCATAACATGAGGGTCTGCTTTCCCCATACTCTACGCTTCCCGACAAAATATA
>NW_005872577.1:24629-32166 GCF_000147115.1 Myotis lucifugus
ATATAGGGAGGGAAAGGAGAGAGAGAGATAGAAACATCAATGATAAGAGAGAATCATGGATCGGCTGCCTCCTGCACGCCCCCTGCTGGGAATGGAGCCGGAAATCCCGGCATGTGCCCTTGACCGGAATCGAACCCAGGACTCTTCAGTCCGCAGGCCGACGCTCTATCCACTGAGCCAAACCAGCCAAGCCATTTTAGAAGGATTAATAATGAGGACCGTCTTTCATTTCAATCCTAAATCTAATGGATTGACAGACATAATATTTAAGATCTAATGTAGAATGAATACACGGCAATATTTTGTTCATGTTAGTTTAAAAATAACTTCTGTATACAATCACTTCCTTTGTCCCTGGTAATCTCTCTGACCTGAGAAAATCCCATTATTTTCATCAACATCTGTTGAAATTAGGTGTAACGGACAGGAAGTGAGTGAGGTGGGAGGAGCTACTTGCCCAATAAAACCGGCCGGCTTGCTGGTCGACCTCACTCCACAGCTGAGCCTTCAAGTGAAGTAGCCAGAGCCCAGAAGGGGATTTAGTGTCTGAGAGGTGAGTCAATCTGAGGGGATTTCGTTTTCACTTTCAAATGTCTACAGAAAGGCTTGGGAATCGAGGGACCTATCGATTCAGCAGGTGCTGTCTGGGGCCAACTCAAGGCCAGGCATGGCGTGGACACCGAGGGACAGGGGCCTCTGATGGGAGCGGTAGGCAGGACTCGGCGATTCAGGACCAGGTGGGAGTAAGAATTTGATCATCAGGTCCGAGCTTGGCGGACTCTGAGGCGGTGCGAAGCGTGTCCCCCACGGGCTTCCTCCGCCTCTCGGGTTCCGCTGTGGGTTTCCACCCCATGGGGGGGCGGGGCGTGGGCAGCGGGGAGACGCGGAGGGTTTCAGGTCTCAGCCAGCACTTCCCACTGGATCTATCAGGGAACCCCGAATTGTCGTTGTAAACTCATGTTCTAGTAGCCCCATAAGCAAAGACTAAGGAAAGCGACCCAGGTCCGCCTGGGGCTTAGTGGTTAGAGCAGCTGCCCTCCCTCCCAAGGGACTCGGGTTCGATTCCCAACACATGTGGAAGCCTAAAGAAAAATTAAACGCTAATTTTCTCCTGACAGGCAGGTGTAGATCCTTCCAACAGGGAATCAATTTGGGGAGGGGGGGCGCTGTGCAGGAGAGAGCGCACATTCTTTTTTTCTTTTTTAAATATATTTTATTGATTTTTTAAAAAATATATTTTATTGATTTTTTACAGAGAGGAAGGGAGAGGGATAGAGAGTTAGAAACATCGATGAGAGAGAAACATTCATCAGCTGCCTCCTGCACACCCCCTACTGGGGATGTGCCCACAACCAAGGTACATGCCCTTGACCGGAATTGAACCTGGGAGCCTTCAGTCCACAGGCCAACACTCTATCCACCGAGCCAAACCGGTCAGGGCGAGAGCGCACATTCTTTCCTTCTGGTCTTCAAAATCTTAGGCTGCACGCATTTCACTGTGGCTAAGCCCCACCCCAACCAGCGTGTTGCACCTCAGAAGTTCAGGGCTTGGAGCCATTTCTATTGGCCCTTCGATTGCATCCCCCTCACCCAGGGGTCCTGGTTGCAAATGTCTATCCTAGAAAGAGGAGGCGGCCCGGGACCCATGAGTCCCTCTCCCTCAAGAGCGGCTCACCGCGCCCGCTCCCCCCCTCTTACCCCCCAGGCGGCGGCCATGGCCCAGCACTTTAAGGAAGCCGCCCGCTGCCCCGTCTGCCTCACGTACTTTGAGGACCCCGTGAAGCTCAAGTGCGGCTACATCTGCTGCCGCCGGTGCCTGCGCGCCTTGCCCAAGGAGCCGGGCGGCCAGGGGGTGCGGTGCTCCAACTGCTCCAAGGTTTCTCAGACGGCCGACATCAAGCCCAACAGAGTGCTGGGCAGTCTGGCGGCCAAGGCCAAGGCGATGGAGCCCCAGCTGGCATCCGTCCTGCAGATGGACCCCAAGATTCGCAAGTTCCACGGTGAGACCTCTGGGCGCCCTGCCCCGACCCAGAGGGAAGGCAGTTTCTCGAGGACCGGTGACAGGCGGGGCTCCCCTGGCGGCCGCACCTGGAATGTTCATTCTTTCCCAGTGTCTCTAGCCCGAGTGTCTACATGACAACCGGCTGTAGGTTTATAGGGAAATATAACGCTGCATCGCCCTAGACCTGGGCTCTCCAATAGTCCAGTCGCCCACTGGAGACGGGCACAGACAGAAACTGATTTTGCGTGGACTGGGATGTTACAGACCCGAGTCTCGTTCTCGTTCATCGTTTCTAAGAAACTTTTTAAAACTATATTTTTAGCCGAAACCGGTTTGGCTCAGTGGATAGAGCGTCAGCCTGCGGACTGAAGGGTCCCGGGTTCGATTCCGGTCAAGGGCATGTACCTGGGTTGCGGGCACATCCCCAGTGGGGGGCGTGCAGGAGGCAGCTGATCGATGTTTCTCTCTCTCATCGATGTTTCTGACTCTCTATCTCTCTCCCTTCCTCTCTGTAAAAAATCAATAAAATATATTTTAAAAAAAACTATATTTTTATTGATTTCAGAGAGGAAGGGAGAGGGGGAGAGAGAGAAGCATCAATGATGAGAATCATGGATCGGCTGCCTCCTGCGCACTCCCCACTGAGGATCGAGCCTGCAACCTGGGCATGTGTCCTTGACCAGAATCTAACCCGGGACCCTTCAATCCGCAGGCCGACGCTCTACCCACTGAGCAACACCAGCCAGGGCAAGGAAATTTTTTTAAGTATCTTTTCTATTTACTTTTAAGTTACAGTGGACATGTAATAGCCAGTTTGGCTCAGTGGAAAGAGCGTCGGCCTGGGGACCCTTCAGTCCCCAAGTTCGATTACGGTGAAAAATAAATTCAAACATTTAAAAAGAGCCCCAGCCGGTGGGGCTCACTGAGAGGAGCACCAGCCCAAGGGGCGGGGATTCAGATTCCCTTCAAGGGCACCCACCTGGGCTGAGGGCTCCCTCCGCCAACACTGTCCCAGCCCCTCTGGAGGCAGCCAGTCGACCTACATCAATGCTTCTCTCTCTCTCTCTCTCTCTCTCTCTCTCTCTCTCTCTCTCTCCCCAGTCCCTCCCTAGCTTGCACTCTAAAAAGCAATGGAAAAAAGATCCTGGGGTGAGGATCAACACCATCCACCAAATTAAAACAGTGCGCCAACAGGGGTGTGGGGTATCAATCCCCAGTAGGGGGCGTGCAGGAGGCAGCCAATGCATGTTTCTCTCATGGCTAATTCTCTACCTCTCCCTCTCCTTTTCTCTCTCTAAAAATCAATAAAAACATTTGTTTTTTTTTTCATTAAAAAGGAAAGAAAGCAAACAACAAACGCCACTGGTCTGTGGGGGGCAGGGTTCATGCCTGAGGCTGCTCGGGCTCCCTGCGCAGGTCCTGTGAGGACGCCCGCTCTCCCTGCCCAGCGAGAGGGTCGGAGCAGGAGGCCCGGCCGCGCAGACTCAGTCTCCTTCCGCCGCCCCATCGGGTCTGGGTCCAGGTTGCTGCTGAGGTCCTGACACATCCTAATGTCAGGACTCCGAGCACCTCCTGTTCCCTGTTCATTGTAACTGCAGTAAAGCGCCATGGCCTAGTCACCAACAGCAAGTGAGGAAGGTAGCTGTGTTTATAAAGACAGGGTAAGCCCTCGCCGGTGTTCCTCAGTGGATAGAGCCTCGGCCTGCAGACTAAAGGGTCCCAGGTTTGATTCCTGGTCAGGGCACATGTGTGGGGCATTGGGGATTGAAGGCAGCCAATCAATGATTGGCTGATTGTCTCTCATCATGGATGTTTCTATCTCTTTCTCCCTTTCCTTTCTGAAGCCAGTAAAAAAAATATTTTTTAAAAGAAGAGATCAGAGAAAGCTTTAATGTTTAATGTCAATATCATTCTGCAAGAAGTAAAATATTTTCCATCCTTTGAAATTTGTGATAATCTGCATGATAATTTTTTTATTGATTTCCGAGAGGAAAGGAGAGGGAGAAACATCCATGATGAGGGAGAATCATTGATCAGGGCCCCTTGCCAGGCTGTATGATAATTTTGAGAACAAATGGCACTCGTGGTCTATTTTTCGTGTGTTTTTCTTACTAAAGAGAAAAGAAGTCCCACCCAGCCCGGGTGGCTCAGTAGTTGGGCATCGACCTATGAATGGAGGTCATGGTTTGATTGTCAGTTGGGGCAGATTCTCAGGTTGCTGGCTTGGTCCCCCAGTAGGGGGCGTGCAGGAGGCAGTGATTCCCTCTCATTGATGTTTCTTTCTCTCTCTCCCTCTCCCTTCCTCTCTGAAATCAATAAAAAAAAATTTTTTTAGCCTAGCCCGTGTGGCTCAGTGGTTGAGCGTTAACTTATGAATCAGGAGGTCACAGTTCAATTCCTGGGTTGCAGGCTCCATCCCCTGTAGGGGGCATGCTCTCTCATCATTGATGTTTCTATCTCTCTCTCCCTCTCCCTTCCTGAAAGTAATATATTTATTAAAGAAGAGAGAGAGAAGAAAAGTCCTTACTCAATTGAATCACTTAATGTCAAGAGAATACCTACGATGGACAAAGACTAGCTCCTCGATTAGAATCATTCCTCCTGTAGATAAAATTCTATTGAATCCGGAGCCAGGGAAGTCTCCCCAGGAAAATGCCCACTGCAGACAGGAAGGTGTGGGGGCCTTGGCAGTGGCCAGGAAGGGGGGGCCCAGGGCGTGCACCTGCTGAGTCCACCCTTTCTCTCTCCACAGTGGACATGACCTTGGACGTGGACACCGCCCACAACTACCTCACCATCTCCGAGGACCTGCAGCGGGTCCGCATCGGGGGTCTCCCACAGGGGCGCCGAGCCCACCCTGGGAGATTCAACGACTCCCCCTGCGTCCTGGGCTCTCCCCGCTTCACCTCGGGTCGCCACTACTGGGAGGTGGACGTGGGGAGCAGCCGGCAGTGGAGCCTGGGCCTCTGCAGGGAGTCGGCGCCCCGGCAGGGCGAGGTGGTCCTGTCCGCGGAGCTGGGCTTCTGGACCGTGAGCTGCCAGGACGGGAACCAGTTCATCGCCGGCACCGAGCCCCCCTTGGGGCTCATGGTCCAGCCCCGCCTGCGCTGCCTGGGCCTCTTCCTGGACGTGGAGATGGGGACCTTCTCCTTCTACCACGTGGCCGATGGGTCCCACGTGTTCACGTTCCCCATTTCGGCTGAGGAGCCCCTGCGCCCCTTTTTCGGGCCTGTGGATTGCACAGGGGATGCTGAGAGCTGGCTGGCCCTCTGTCCCTGAGTCCCCGCTGGGCCGGGGTGGGGGGAGGGTCCAGGGAAGCCCGGAGCTTGGGGACACGGACACGGGCTACCTGCGTGCTCACCGCGACCAGCGTGCCTGCCTGTGACCCGTGCGCCACGAGTTGCAGCAGAAAACCGTGGCCGAGTCCCTGAAGGCCCAGCGGAAATTAGTCATGTCGGCGGGAAACCGGCCTCCCGGGTGCGGTGTGGTTTCGGTGGTGCCATTTGGGACTGCGTATCTGATTAGCTAATAAACGTGTTCTGAATTTGCAGATCCAGGGCCAAACGCTTCGCTTTTTTCTTTGAAGTTGGTATGGAGAGGAGGTTAGAGACTAAATAAAACGCTGGATGTGTGCTGAAACCGGTTTGGCTCAGTGGATAGAGCGTCGGCCTGCGGACTGATGGGTCCCGGGTTGGATTCCGGTCGGGGGCATGTACCTGGGTTGTGGACACATCCCCAGTAGGGAGTGTGCAGGAGGCAGCTGATTGGTGTTTCTCTCTCATCGATGTTTCTAACTCTCCATCCCTCTCCCCTCCTCCCTGTAAAAAAACAATAAAATATAAACACACACACACACACACACACACACACACACACACACACACACACGGCCCTAACTGGTTTGGCTCAGTGGATAGAGCGTCGGCCTGCGGACTGATGGGTCCCGGGTTGGATTCCGGTCGGGGGCATGTACCTGGGTTGTGGACACATCCCCAGTAGGGAGTGTGCAGGAGGCAGCTGATTGGTGTTTCTCTCTCATCGATGTTTCTAACTCTCCATCCCTCTCCCCTCCTCCCTGTAAAAAAACAATAAAATATAAACACACACACACACACACACACACACACACACACACACACACACGGCCCTAACTGGTTTGGCTCAGTGGATAGAGCGTCAGCCTGCGGACTGAAGGGTCCTGGGTTCGAGTCCGGTCAAGGGCATGTTCCTGGGTTGCAGGCACATCCCCAGTGGGGGGGTGTGCAGGAGGCAGCTGATCGATGTTTCTCTCTCATGGATGTTTCTAACTCTCTATCCTTCTCCCTTCCTCTTGGAAAAAATCAATAAAATATATTTTTAAAAAATAAAAATAAAACACATAAACGGAGCCTGGCTCGTATGGCTCAGTGGGTGAGCATCTACCCACGAACCAGGAAGTCCTGAGTTCGATTCCTGGTCAGGGCGCATGCCCAGGTTGCGGGCTTGATCCCCAGTAGGAGGCGTGCAGGAGGCAGCTGATCCATGCTTCCCTGTCATCATTGATGTTTCTCTCTCTCCCTCCCTCTCTGTAATCAATATGTTTTTAAAAAATTCAGGGTGGAGCCCTGACTGGTTTGGCTCAGTGGATAGAGCGTCGGCCTGCGGACTGAAGGGTCCCAAGGGTTCGATTCCGGCCAAGGGCATGTACCTTGGTTGCGGGCACATCCCCAGTTGGGGGTATGCAAGAGGCAGCTGATCGATGTTTCTCTCTCATCGATGTTTCTAACTCTCTATTCCTCTCCCTTCCTCGCTGTAAAAAATCAATAAAATATATTTTTTAAAAAATTCGGGGTGGAAAGCGTGTCAGCACATGGGGAGTGTGGTTGACCGGCCGGAGGCACAACCGGGTGGCAGGTGGCGGCTCGGAATCCACCGGTGTGGCTGCGTGTCCATTGGCTTTACTGACAAGCAGCCCGAGTGGGGAGTCGCTGCCTCGGCACCGAGGGAGGCGGGGGAGAGGGGTTTGAGGACTAAACACACGAAAGGCCTCTGCCCCGGCGGGAAGGACCCTGGGCACCAGCCCGCGGCGGGACCTGCCGGGGCAGGCTGAGCGGGGCTGCGCTCGGAGCTGGGATCTGGGCGCTCGGGAGTCCCCGCAGAAGCGCCCACGCACGCGGGAAGGCTGCGGCCGAGAGGCCCCGGAGCAGGCGTGGGAGGCAGACGCGGTGGCCGGTGCGTGGGCCGCGCCCCGGGACCGCCCCGCCGCCTGGAGGCCGAGCTCCCAGGCGCCGGCCGGAGACTGACCTGGTCTCGGGCGCCCCCTGCCGGCCGCAGACCGCACAGCGCCCGCCCCGGGCCTGACCCCGGTGGACCCGCAGCCCCGCCCCTCGGCGGGCGCCTGTCCACTCCCGCCGTCTGGACAGGGGCCGCCCTGGGCAGAACCGCACCCCCATGACCCTTCACGGCCCATAAAGGCCGGGGTGGCCTGACCCCAATCCCGACATCTGACCGCGCGGGCCCTGGAGACGAAATGGAAGAAAAAGGGAGGCACGCGAA
>NW_005872577.1:33595-36703 GCF_000147115.1 Myotis lucifugus
ACTGACAGGCCACTCCCAGACAGCGTAATAGGATGTACGGTGTTAGTGTTGGGGCCGAGGGACCCGGGGGCAGGATGGGGGGCAGGCCTGGGCCCCCGCCCAGGGGAGAGATGTATGTCGGTGGTGCCCCCGGGACCGGGGGCCCGGGGCTGAGCCGGAGCTGGTTCAGGGTGAGCGTCGCAGGGGGCGCGGGCTGGAAGGGGTTGGTGACGGAGGGGCCGGTGGCCGGGGCTCCTGCAGGAGAGAGACGCACAGCGCAGTCAGGGCCTGCCTGCGGGAGGGGCCCCCCACACCCCCCTGCCCACGGGGGGCCCAGCACCCCTGTTCCTGCCAGAGGGAGGGGCCCCCAGCACCCCTGCTCCGAGGCCACTCACCGCTGGGCAGGAAGGGGTTGGAGGCCTTGGCTCCCGGCAGCGTGGGGCCCGGCCGAGTCACCAGGGAGTCCAGGTCCACGAGGGCTGCGTTGGGCCCCAGGAATGACTCCGGCGTCTTCCGTGTGGGCGGCGTGGGGGTCGGGGCAGCCTTGGGCGGGGGGCTCCCCACAGCCTCGGCCAGAGAGCCCTCGACCCCGCTCATGTCGAAGGCCCCGGGGCTGCGGGCAGGCACCTCCCCGGCCAGCAGCTGCAGCTCCCCTGGGAGGGCAGAGGGCACAGGGTGGAGCGGCAGAGCCAGGCCCCAGGCCCAGGGCAGGGGACACCACGTGGCGACCTCCAGAGCAGAGCCTGCTGGGCCCACACGCGGTGGGAGGCGGGCTGGGGCTGGGGCTGGGCTGGGCTGGGGGCCGCGTCCTTGGCCCTCTGCTGTAAAGGCTGACCCGGAACCCCATCTAGTGCTGAGACAGGCACACGGGAGCCCCAGAGGCCCCGCTTCACTGCAAGAGGGACCACAGGGGCCACAGACAGACTGCGGGAACACGGTGCTACCTGCCCCCGGGCAGGGGGGAGGGGCAGGGGGCAGGGTAGGTGAGGGAGGGCTGCACAGGGCACACGGAGGCACCTGGGAGAACCGCCCCGGCAGGGAGGCCAGAGGCCCAGGCTGAGCTGAGGAAAGGAACCTCTTTATGCTGTTGTCCCAGTTTCCTCTAAGCCTTGAATACATCTACATGACACATCTAACGTTTGTTGTACTATGCGGATGGCGACGGCCAGTTAAGACTCAACAAATAAAGCTGTTTTTATACAAAGATGGGGCTTGGGGCCTGTCCAGGCTGCACACCCGCCAACTCTGACCCTGCCTGGGCAGGCCTCGGGGAGCGGGCACGGGGTAGGGGGACCCCGGGGAGCGGGGCACGGGGTAGGGGACCCGGGGAGCGGGGCACGGGGTAGGGGACACGGGGGCGGGCACGGCGGGCGCTCACCTGTGCTGCTCCCTGAGGTCGGCAGGGCTGTGCGTAGTCGGTCAAAGTCAGAGAACTCGTCAGGCTCTGTGTCGAAGCCCCCGACCACTGTGGGGGTCACAGGGCCATGGGGGTCGGGAGGTACACTCGGCTCCCGGGGCCGCCCTCCCGCCCCTCCCTGCGCAGGGATTGGGCGACTCTTCACTGGAAACTCTGCCCCCGCCCAGCGCCCGCCCAGTACCTGCAGTGCCGTTGGTGCTGGGCTTGGCAGGTGACCCCCCCCAGGGGTCCGAGAAGGCCGGGGCTGGGGCCCAGGGATCAGCAGCTGGGGGTCCACCGACCAGGGCCCCACCTGGCGAGAAGGAGGCGCGTGAGGGGCTGGGCCCACCTGTGGCAGATGGGGGTTGTCTCCTCGAATCTGTGGCTCCAGGCCCCCTGCCCTCACCCCTCTGTGCCAGGCCCAGCCCCTTCCCCCCCATCAGGCTGGGTCCAGCCAGGAAGACCTCCCCTGTGTCCACCAGCCTCCCTGTGACCTTTCAGCCGCCCCCGCCCCCACAACCCCCACTAGGCTGTCTCCTCGGAGCTACCTCATGCCCAGGACTGTGCCCGGGGCCGGGGCTGGCACTCACCGTCTGAGCTCCCCCACGGGTCAGGGGTGGGCCCCTCTCCAGCTGCAGGGGCCTGGGTCCCACCCCAAGGTCAGCCGGGGGCCCTGCAGGGGCAGCAGGCCTCCAGGGGTCCCCGGAGGCCGGGGTAGGGGCCGGGCCACCCCAGGGATCAGCAGCTGGAGGAACAGGAGGTCCCCCCCAAGGGTCCGAGGCAGGGGTGGCTGTGGGGATGGCAGTGGCCATGGGTGCTGGGCCCCCCCAGGGGTCCGAGGCCGTCGGAGGAGCCGGGGCCATAAAGACATCAGCGAGATCCATGAGGGACGACTGCAGAGAAAGGGGGGAGGGGTGAGCAGGACAGGACTGAGGGGGAGACAGCACCCAGAGACGGAACGAGGCCAGCACCCCCGATCCTGGTACCTGAGCCCAGCACCCGGCCCTCCCTACACCCTTCCCACCCGCACCCCCCCCCCCCGTGCCCACCACGGCCCTTGGACAAATGAGGACAGCGGCCAGAGACGCCCACGCCCAGCACCACGCCCGCTGACCGGTGCACCCCAAGTGCACCCGGCCTGGCCAGCGCCTCCGCATCACTGCCCGCTCCAGGCTTCCCCGCGCTGCACTCCCTCCCCCACAGGTCCCGCGTCCTGGCTGGACTCGGTGACAAGACCCTGTCCTGGGATGTGGAGGTGACCACCCCCCAGGATGCAAGCAGCACAGAGGCCCGTGCCGGGTGCCGTAATGGCCGGGGCTGTGGGTAGTCGGTCAAAGTCCCGGGGAAGCTGAGCTGTGCGGGAAACTGGCAAGAGTGTTGGCCCCCCAACCAGGAGCTGTCCGCCCTCACTGGCCGGGGGTCTGTCCCCACCCTGGGAGCCAGGACCAGTCTTGTGACCCAAAGCCACGGCCTGGGGAGGCTGGCCTTGGTTTGAAGACACCGGGTAACACAAAGTGCGAGGCCACAGGATAGGGCAGCTGGGAAACATGCCCCCATGCACCCCAGGGCAGGGCCCACACCTTCCTCCCCAAACTTACCTTCCTCCTGGCCCCGGGTTTCCCGCTTTGTGTTTCCTTAATGGCCAATCTGGAGGCCTTAAGGCAATCCCCACGGGTGGAATCCGTCTTCTCCTTTTTTTGGGTCTTCAAAGACAGGGGGGATGGGGAAGGTTA
>NW_005872577.1:37458-45926 GCF_000147115.1 Myotis lucifugus
AAAGACACGGAGAAACGGTTCCCCAAACTGGGGAGGGGCAGGCAGAGCCAGAGGAGGACAAGCCTCCAGGGCGAGGAGGGAGGGAGGGAAGGCGAGGGGAAGGGAGCCGGGAGGGGAGCCCAGGACGGAGTGAGGAGGGAGGGACGGAGGCAGAGCACAGGGTCCAGGGTGAGCAGAGACAGGGAGAGACAGCAGGCCTCCGAGAGAGGGCGGGCAGGCGGGCGAGGGGAGGCATGGAGATGGGATGGCAGAACAAAAGTCAAACCCTGCCGCGCCGCGCCCGCCCCGCGCCCGCCGCTGGGTACCTGGTCTGCCTCCTCCTTGCTCATGGCCAAGGCCAGCTGCAGCTGCAGCTCCTCCTCCTCGCTGCTCTGCGGCCACGCCTGCTCGGCTTCGGGCGGGGCCCCCGCGCCCACTGCTGCAGAGGAGGCTGGGGGGGGGGGGCGGTCAGTGAGACAGAAGACAGGGGAGCCCCCAACCCGACCTCCTGCTTCCAGCCCAGCCGCCCTGAACCCATCTGGGGCCCAGGAGTGGGGGAGGGGCCTGAGCTGAGCTCCCGCATCCCCACCTGGGAGGACAGGTCAGGGAAGCACAGCCCTGCAGGCGAGGGGGGACCTGGGGAACCTGAGCTCCCCCCGGGGGGGCCAGGCCTCACTGTCCGGGGCTGGCTGACAGCTAAGGACCGTGGGCATTAGGGAGGCACAACACCTGCCCGGGTCATGGACGAAGGAAGGATGGAGAGTCGGGAGGGGCTGAGGGGACAGGCACCGCGAGGCTGGGGCAGGCGGCCACGCGCTGAGCTGACCAGGCCCGCCCTGCTCCTCCCGGCCCCCAGCCCCAGCCTGAGGCCGAGACTCAGCCTGTGGAGAAGTAGAGGCACCAGGGCAGCAACGCCCCTCAGCTCCGGGCCGTCAGCCCTGCGGACCCGCTCTTGGCCCACCCCTCACGGCGCCCAGGGCTCGGGTCAGCAAACCGGGCCGCGGCCACGGCCACGCTGGCCCAGCCTTTATCAGCCCGTCAGCCAAGAAAGGGTTTCATTGTTTTAAGGGGTTGGGAGGGAAAAAATCCAAAGATGAATAATATCTCAAGTCGCCGAGAAAAGCACACACAACCGAAACTTCAAGGTCTAAGACCAACGCCTGCGAGTGGCAGGAGGAGGCAGCCCTGAGGCCAAGCGGACGCTGAGAGCCCACCTCCCCCTGCCTGGAGCGCACCCCCCACCCCACCCCACCCCCCGTGGCCTGGAGCGCGGCCCTGACCTCCGAGTGGCTGCTGGACGGAGAGTACTGTGACAGGTCCGAGCAGAACGCCCAGCCCTCCCAACACGCCAGGCTCCCGCGGGCAGGCGGGGGTCATGGCTCCCCGGCCATCTGGTCCTTCCCGCAGGCCCAGGCGCCTCCTCCTGCCATTGCTCACAGAGAACTCTGCACCCCGTTGTCCGTAGGCACCGCCTCCCCATCGCCTGGAACTGCCTGGCCCCTTGGGTCCCCGGGCCCCGGCCCCACCAGGGCAACGTCCCAGCGACACGAACTGTCTGTGCCGTGTGGCCCACCGCGCTGACACCGCCGTTTCTGCAGTGACGCCCGCCTGCCCAGGACACAAGGCCTTTCCCCCGCCCAGTGGTCAAGCGGAAAGCTCCCCGAGATGGGCCCTATGCTGGGGGCCACACACAGACGCCCCAGTGCCTCTTTCCCAATGCAGGTCACCACCCCAAACCGAGCTCGCTCACCCCACCACTTCCTGGGGGTCAAGAGCAGGCTCTGCCTCCAGCTGCTCCCCAGCCACTGCTGGCCTGTGCCTCACACGGCCTCTGGGCCTCCGTGCCGCCTGCTCCCCCCAGGCCAGGCTGCGCAGAGGGCGTGCCCTCCCCCGGGGGCTGTCCCTGACCCGGGGCTTGGGGAGCCCTCTCCCTCCAATGGCATTCTCTCCTCCTGGGCACGGACACGGACAGGACAGGACTGCGGGCACCCAGCCCTCTCCAGGGCCCAGGCTGCGCGCAGGACATCGCTCAGCTGGCATCTGGGGGTGAGCGCAGCGAGGAGGGCAGGGGCAGGAGGAGACCAGCTCCTGGGCCACGGGACACGGCTCACCCGTGGCGGTCTGCGCCAGCTTCTCCTTGGTCTTGAGCGCGTGGGCTCGCTCCTCCCGCAGCCGGTCCTCGTCGCGCAGTAGGGCCACCAGCTGCTTGGCCTTCTCGCGCACGTTGACGCCCTGGTCCTTGCCGTCGCGGTCCACGTACTGGAAGTCCTTCAGCGTCTGCACAGCGTACATGTTCTCCTTGCACTGCTGCGACACGCGCTCCGAGCCCGTCTTGATGAGGTACTCCATCAGCGTCATGGCCTGCGGGGGGCGGGGGACACGGCGGTCACTCAGGTCCCAGCGCCAGCCCCGGCCTGTCCACAGGATGCCGGACCACAGCCTGAGGGGAAGGCGGCGCTGACCGTGCCGCCCCCGCTGAGCCTGACCACACAGGTGCCCGAGTGACAGCAGCACCAGGAGCCCAGCTGACCCGCACGGCAGGGCGAGGACGCAGCTCACAGAGCAGGGCGGCCAGCACCGGAGGCCGAGCTGACGCCATGGGCAGGGTGTCTGCCTGGGGTGACGACGCTGACAGCACTGGGAAGGCGCTTAAGGCCCCCAACTCCAGACTTCAAAGGGGTCGGTGGCGTGCCCTGGGAGCTACGTGCACGTCCGTAAGGGCCGCAGCGGCCGTCACCCAGCCCCCGGGCCTCGTGGAGGCCCGGACCCAGCTGCTTCTGTGAAACGCAAATGTAAAGGGTAGGGAGACAGATGACTGCCCGTCCGCGCCAGGCCGCGTTCCCCACCAGAGCCCGTTCCCACAGACCCGAGCCAGACCGCCCCAGCCACACTGCGCCCCAGTGCCCCCTCCCCCAGCCCGACACACCGCCTTCCGCTGCAGACTGAGGTCTCTATAGGTGGCTGGTGTAGAGCAGCCACAACTGCAAGTGTGAAACTTCACACCAACAGGCTGGGCAGGAGGGGAAGGGGGGGGAGGAACAGCCTTTGGTGCCTCTGCACTTTATGATGTGACAACAAATTGTCTTTTCAAGTTAAATTAAAAGGGGGGAGGGAACGGGCAGGCCTTTGTAGCCCGGAGCCTGCGGCCTGGGGAGCCAGATACCCCCGTGGCGGCCTCCCTCGGAGAAGGGCACACCTTAGAACACGCTGCCCAGAGCCCCCAAACCCGCCCAGGGAGGAGCTGCGGGAGGGCCGGGCACTGAGGCACGCCCTCTGAACCCGTGACCTCTGCCGGGAGCACGGCCGGGCCACTGACACGGGAGCCAGACCTGGGCCTGGCAGGCTTCCCGAAGGCGTGTCACAGTATTTACCTCTGCAAGCGGAGGTTAGTCTTTAACTGGCCCTCCAGGTGTTTGCGCGGTGGAGGAGAAAGGAAAGGACAAGTCACCCCTGCGGGAGGCGGGCTCCCAACCCTGCCGGCCCTGCTCCCCACACGCGACACAGCCCCCTGGCGGAGGGCACCCCGCTCACGCGTCATGGGACCGAGAAATGCCAGGCAAACAGCCTCGCCTCAGTCCTGGGCGCACCCTGTGCGAACGAACCCTGAAAATGCTCATTTCCAGAGCTCGGGGACTTGGGGATTGTGGTGAAAAGACAGTGAACCCGGAAATAACCCAAACACCCACCCCCACCCCCACATCCCCACCCCCACGGGGGCAACAGGCTCCCGGGTACCCGCCATGTGGTCGTAGGAATGGCCGCCACACTTGTCAACCTCCCGCCCGGCGGGGAGCGTGGGGGCTGACACCAGAACCGCTGTGAGACGTTCTAGGACAATCTCAGCAGACAGGGCAGGGCCTGTGCTGGGCGGTGGCCGCGCAGGTGCGCACACCTGCAGGAGCGAGCCAGGTTGCACACTCCCGCCCTGGGCCTCAGTGGGAAGTGGGGACGTGCTTTAAAGGTGGGCAACTAGCTGGTCCAACAGTCCGTTCCCTCTGGAAGCAGCCGGGCCGCGCCGCCCGGGGCTCCAGGAGGAGCGCTGGGTGAGGGCCAGAGGGGAAACACGCCAGCTTTCTGTCCCAGCACGTGCGGTCCTGTCCCGACCACACCGCTGTGCCCCACAGAACAGACACTGCACACCCAGAGGCCGGCCTCAGCCGACAAAGCTTTATCTACAAACAGGCAGGGCCAGATTGGCCCCTGGGCCGTAGTTGGCTGCCCAGACGCGCATTCCTGGGACCAGGCAGCTGACACAGCCGAGTCAAGAGGGGGCTCTGGGGCTCCCTCCCGGAGAGTGTCAGCACACCCGGGGCCCAGCCTCTTTGTGCCTCGGTTTCCTCCCCTGGAACACGGAGACGGGAAAGTGCCTCCACCGTTCCCTGCCTCGGGCGCTGGTCAGGAAGAGCCAGACGCCCAGGGCCCCTCGGGACTCAGGGCCTGGCACACGGCATCCCTCCAGGCACAGCCCCGTCCCCCAGCTGCGCCCCGTGGACTCGGCCCTCCCGGCCCTGGCCCTCTGTCACCTGCATGCAAAGGCTCGCCCGGAAATGACCAAAAACTGACTCAACGATGAGTCGAGCGAACTGCTCACCCAGTCTTGGTCTGTCGGGAAGGCAGGGACCAGAGCCACGGGAAGCAGGTAAGATGCTAAGGGTAAACGCCACGTGGCCATCTGGCTGCCACGCCCACCGACCTCCCTGCTCTGTGACGGTGACGCCCAGGCCTCAGTCCATCTCAACGGGGAATCAACCCTGCCTCCAGCGGACAGCCCGGCTCACCCAGGCCCCAGGCCCCCACCCATGGTTCCTGAGGAATGACAACAGGAGGCCCCTCCAACACTCCTGGGCTGGACCCTCACACGTGGGAGGTCCAGGGACTGGCCCGAGGCCGCACGGCCGGCAGTGGGGCCTGGCCACCAACCCAAGCCCCCGCCCCTGGCCGCTTCTTTACCCAGAGCAGCACATGGGAGCCCAGCTCGAGCGCTGCGGGCAGTCGGTCTGTCCGGTCCCTGGGGAGGGTGCCTGCCTGCACCACTGGGCGAGTCAACGAGCCGCTCGCGTGGACGGCACTGCAGCCACATTTATCCAAGTGGCACATTCACGCGTCCTTCCACCCAGAAATCCCAACCCCACAACATGGCAATGCAAGAACGCTGAAGGCAGCCGTGTTTGTGCAGCTGGTCCTGCCGAGCAGGCCAGCCCACACACAGACTGCTGCGCGCTCGTTAAAAACAGTGACAAATCCTTTCTGTCCCCACAGGGTCTCATCTCTAGGACTCAGGCTCGTTTCCCTATGAAAAGTGGGTGTAAACGGCGCACGGCAAAACCACGCTAATGTACGGCTCCGTTTCCCACAAGGGCATACGCCATGTAAGCGCCTGAGATCCGTCCGTGGCCCCACACACCCCCGGTGCTCGGACATACAGACAGGGCCCCGCAGGAAGACAGAGGCTGCGGACGCGGCTCTGGGAGGGAACTGGACTGGGGCAGGGGGTCGAACATTATGCACCTGCTCAGGCCTCCCAGGTGCGTGACTCCTGGAAGGAGTGGCCACGTCTTCAGAAATAAGTTAAAGTCAAAATCCTAAGACGTCATGTTTGTGGCCACGAAACGAGAGCGATCTTACAGGGAGATGGAGACTCCGGCTCCTCCAGAAACTGGTTGGCCGCAGCCTGTCCGGAGCGCCTGCCCTCGTGTCCCAGCCGAGCCCCCTGCCCACCCACGAGTCCGCCCGTGACCCCCACCCGCCGCGGGCACTGACCTTGTACACGTGCCGCCAGTTCTTGCCGTGGTCGTTGAGCCGCTTCCAGATCATGCTCATGATCTCCGAGAAGGCGACGACGTTGTAGGTGAGGTCGGCGATCTCAGACATGAGCGAGCTGGACGGGCCCCAGGGGTCGTTGCTCGTGGCCTCGCGGACCTTGATCTCGGCCTCCGAGTAGTTGTGGACGATGTTTTTCATCTGGCGCCGCAGCGACGAGGTCGACATGGCGGCCGGTGGTGGTGCCAGGGGCGGGCCCCCCGGGTCGTGGGCAGAGGGGGCAACTGCAGGAGGGAGGCCACCGCAGGGCTGGCAGGTCACCGCATCTGAGGAGAGGAGGGGCCTTGGAAACACACGCGGGACCCGGGGCCGCCCAGCCCGAACCCCTGCCCTCGTGGGCCCCATGCCAGCCGCGGGAAGGACGGGGTCCTCAGTGACCGCGGAGGCTCCGGCCCTTGCCCCCCTCCATTTTAGTCACCCCGTCCATTTCGGTTCCTCAAATGTGCCCAGCTCCTTCCTGCTCGGGGCCCCTGCTCACCGAGGCAGAGCGAGCAGTGACAGACCACGGCCCAGGGGACACACCCAGCTCAGCACTTCCTGGCCCGCCACCTGGGTGGGCTGAGGACTCCCGCACCTCAGTTTTCTTCTCTGTAAAATGGGGCCCCACTGGTAACTCAGGGAGCTGTGCGGACCAGGGCGCGGGAGGCAGGCTGCCCGGGTGGGCAGTGTCCGGAGCTGGTCACCGGTCACTCCCACTCTCCCCCAGGGCACCACGTCCCAGACCTTAAACAGCAAACGCCAAGGCCTCCGCTGGGAGGGCCTCGTGGGGGCACCTTCGCCTGGTGACTCTGTACTCATCTGTCTCTGGGGCTAAGGCCCCCCCACCAGCCCCGGGGGCAGAGGCCTCGTCTGTCTGGACACTGCTTTTCCCATCAGAGGGGCTGGGCCGGAAGAGCCTTTCAATAAACTGGAAGGAAGGGCAGGGGGAGGGCAGGAAACACCCCTGGAGCAGAGTGGAGGGGCAGAATCCGAGGCAGGGCAGACGCAAGGACTTGCACGGAGGAGGCGGAGGAGCGGGAAGGGAGTGAGAGGCGAGGCTCGGGAGGAGAGATAAGGCCGAGCTCAGCCCTGGGCTGCGGCCTCCCTGGGAGCCAGAGTCCATTATCTCACTTAACACCTCAGGGCAGCTGTGTTCTCACAGGCGCCTGCCTCAGGCCAGTGGAGGTTAAGGGTTTCAGCCAAGGCCGCCGGATGGGCCGGCCCGGGCCCCAGAAGTCATACCTTCCAGGGGAGACCAGGCTGCCGGGAAAGAACGGGAAGGGCGAGAATCGGCAACCGGGACAATCCAGCAGCCCCTCCCCGGCCCTGGCCCTGACCCCGTGCCTGGCGCTCCTCTAAGTGCTGGACACACAGCAACTCAATGAATCCTCTCGAGCCCGTGACTCACGGGCACCTCATGGGGGGGAAACCGAGGCCCAGGGGGGGCCGACTCCCTCGCCCCAGGACGCAGGCCTAGCTGGGAGAAGCCTGGCTCTGACCACCACCACCCATTGCTTCCGCAACCCATGACAGACACCCGCTGAGCCCGCCCACGACCTGAGGCCCAGGCACTGGGGGGAGATGTGAAGAGTTGGAGAGAGATGGCCACGGCCCACAGCCAGACACACCTGGACAAGAGATGGAGTGGGGAGACCGAGAGGAAAGGGAATGAGCGAGACAGGGAGAGCGGGCAGGGGGGCTACCCAGACGTGGTGACACGGAGCCCCGGAGAGGCGGCGAGGCAGGGAGAGAAAAGCAAACCACACAGGGCAGCAGTGACCTGGGACCGGCAAACCCGAGACAAGGAAGACGGCATGTAATAGAGAGAGGGGGGAACCTGGGTCCGATCCTGGCCACCTGCTCCCAGCAACCTCCGCTGGGAAAGGCAGGAGACACCCCTACCCGGCAGGCCTGCTGGTGGCTGAGACAGGCCCATCCAGGGCCGGCCGGGTGGCTGTTCTCAGAGGAAACCCAAGCCCGTCCACCAGGGGGGCATCGGGCATCCGAAGACCCCCGGCCCCGCGCGCTCACAGCGAAGCGCATCAGGAAACACACGACCAGCTCACTCAGGTCCCCCACCACCACCACCACGCTGCTTAGCACCAGACTAAGCTCCACAAAAAGTGGGGGAACCGTTCAAGAGAGGGTGGGGGCAGGACAAAATTCTCCAGGGGGGACCGGCCCCTCAAAACGACCGACACAGTACCTGGCAGGACAGACACGCCGCAGCGGGGGAGGCCAGGGCTCCCCGCGGCCAATGACGCTTTCTACCTGCCGGACAGTGGACGGCGGCGGGCACGTCACCAGCGCCCCCTCGCCAAGCGCGCAGCGGCCCGAGGAGCAGCGACTACAAACACCCGAAGGCTGGAGGCTCGGACGCGGCCAGGTGGGGCCAGAAGGCACCAGACATCCAGGCGAGCGGACTTTTCCAGACGGCTCCTGAGCCCGAGACGTCAGAACCAGACCCGGGGCCTGGGGGAGGGGCGGTCCGAGCCATGGAAACCACGCAGGAGGCCCGCGAAAAGAGGTCCTGGAAAACGAGAGGCGAAGACAGAACCCTCAAAGCATCGGACCCCCGCGGACACTCCACGCCCGCGCGAGACCCGCTGCCTGAGCACAAGCCCACCAGGAGCGCATTGGACAAGGGTCACGTGGTGTGGCTAGGAGGCCCCAGACTGAATCGTCCCCGC
>NW_005872577.1:46054-55441 GCF_000147115.1 Myotis lucifugus
TCCGGGGGGTCATGGCGGGCAGGCCCCTGCCCCCGTTCGGCCTCGTGTCCCGGGCGCGCGCCGAGCCGCGGGCAGCGGAGACGGGAACGCGCTCGGGCGGACGCGCGGACGCACGGAAGGACGCACGACGACGGCCCGCCGCCCGGCGCCCGGGAGGGACGCGGAGAGCCGGGCGGGAAAGGGGAGCCTCCAAGCGGACGGGAAGCACCGAAAGAGGCGACGGACCGGAAGCGGAAGTGGCCGCGCGCCCCGCCCGGCGCCGACCACCGAGTCTGCGCGGCACCGGCTTTCTCAGCCCTACCCACCGGCTTAACGTCACTTCCGGCGCGCGAGGCCGGGTTGACGGGCTTCGCCAGCCTCACTTCCGCCCGCCGCCGCCGCCAGGGCCCGGGGAGGCCGCGCAGTTCCCGCCCCGGCCCAGGAGGCGGGCCGCTCCCCTCCCCTCCCCTCCGCCCAGCCGGGCACGGAGCCCACGCCGGGCCGCCCGTGGCACCGCCTCCGGACACACCCCGCGTCCGCCGAGAAGGCAGCGCGCCCGCCAGAGCCAAGGGCACCTGGGCCGGGGAACACCCGGGTTACACACAGCAGACAGCGCAGCCCGTCAAGTAAAATACAACAAAATGTTTAATGAGCAAATTCGTCTTAGCAAATATGAAACCACCACAGAGGAGGGGCAGGGCCGCGGGACTAGAGGAGAGAACCAACTACGTTAAGAAACCAAGGGGAGGACTAGAGGCCAAAGGGCTGGAGCTGCGGAGCCGGGGAGGGAGAGGGAGGGCAAAGGGCCGGACAACAAAATTCAAAATAGTTTGGCCATAAAAATATAAAACACGCTGTTCCTACAGTGGAAAAGGGGAGGAGGGGTGGGGTGTGAGGGAGGAGAGGCTGTCTTGGGGAGGGGTGTGGGGTCCCACCCCACCCTGCCGTGCGCCCCGATCCAGGCCCCTTCCCTCTGTGTCTGTGGGTGCATGTGTGTGGGCCGTGTGCACACTTCCCCATCCCCGCCCCGCCCCCCCCCCACCCTTAATTGCTGCCATTCCAGTTGCTGCCGGCTGTCATTCGGCTGTCACTCCTCTGCCCATCGTCTTCAGAGGGGGAAAGAGGGAGGGGGCGGCGGGGAGCAGCCCCCAGCCAGCCCGGCCCCACCCACCCCCGCCGCCTCTACCAGAAGTCCCGGCGGTGGTAAGAATCGGGGTCACAGTATTTTGTGACAACCACTCTGTTGGCGAACTTGCGACCTGTCAGGCCCTGCATGGCTTTCTGGCAGTCAAACACAGAGGTGAACTCCACGAAGATCTGCAGGAGAGAGGCAGGGGAGAGGCCGGGACCCTGTAGGCGCTAGCTGGCTACTCAGCCATCAGCCAGCACCACCCAAACCCGGCGCTCACTGCAGGTGGGGGGGCATTACCCACATGCCCTCCAGAACCCAGGGTCAAAGAGCAGGAGAGCAGGGAGCAGAGGTGTGCAGAGGCGGGGCAGGCTCCAGGGAGAGAGGTCACATGCGTGATCTCTGTACCAGGTGGACCCCAGGCACCCAAGGGCCATGCTCTCCCCAGACAATGGATGAAGTAAGGGAAGCTCAGAAATTAGGCTTCAAACCTGGGTGGACACAGAAGAAAAAGTTGAACTTTGACCTATTCAGGTGCCTACTTGCTTGAACCACCAGTTTACAGGAGCCGAGGGGGGCTACGTGGGTTCTGGATGCCCCTACTGCCTCAGCAATGAAAACGCTTGCAAAGGCAGCAGGGGGATGCAGAACTCATCAACTGTAAGCAAGTTTAAAACCAAGTTGCATGATTCCTGGTTTGTACCCCGAAAGGAACCAACTGGAGGAGACATTTTTGAGACCCTAAGGAAAACCCTGAGCACAGACCGGGTAGGTACTAAGGATGGTTTTGTTAACAATGGTATTGCAGTGTCGTTAAAAGGTTTAAAAAGTTATGTCAAGCAGTTCTCAGCCAGGGCGAATGTGTCCCCAGGCTACATGACAGTGTCTGGAGGTGTGTTTTGGTTGTCACAGGGGTGTGTAGTGCTCCCAGGATCTGGTAGGTGGAGGCCCGGGACAGAGCTCAACATCTAACAACGCACAGCACAGACCCCAAAACTAGCTGCCTCAGTGTCTCAGGTGAAACACGCCACCTGCCTCAAGTTATTTCAGCAGAAAGGGGGGGTGGACGGGAAGCCGACTATAGACTTTAAGGAGGACAAGTTGTTGCTAACTGGAAGCTACACTCTAAAACTGCTATATACATGCCACACAACCCAAATAATATACTACATCACTCTATCACTCTGACAGTTTCTCTACTTTTACATGTTTGGAAAGAATAAAGTTTAAAAACAAAACAGGCTGATCCCAGAGATGAGGCAGGATCACTGGTTCCTCTGATACTCTCAGGCCCCTCGTGGCCCCGTCCTCGTGCTGCTGACAGCACCAAGCACACTCCTGCCCCAGGCTCTGCCCCGCCCCGCCCCCCACCTGCCTGCTGCCAAGAGCGGGGCCCCCTCAGGTGCTTACGGCCACCTCTGCACCCTGACGTTCCCATCTGAGAGCAGTGCCAGGGCCTGCGCCCTTCCCCGCAGTGACAGGCCTGGCCGGCTTCAGCGGGAGGCACTCCGGTTCCCTGGGTGAGGTGCACAGCCTGCCTCCAGGGCACAGGGCTGGAGGTGACAGGACCCAGGGGGCTGGGAAATGAGGCTGTGAGAACCTGACACCTGACCATGTGGTTTGTGTCCTCCCAGGAAGGGGCCCCGGGAGCTGCTGGGAGAGCTCTGGGGTAACCAGGTGAGTTTAGCGGGGTCGCTTAGAAGGGCACCCGGCACCCGGGAGGTGAGTGTGTAGGAGTGGGGACTATTTTTAGCACTTTTCCCCCACTCCGAGGACAAGGCCAAACCACCTGCACACAAGGTCACACAGCAGCCAAGCTCTGCACCAAGTTCTGCCACAGCAGTTCTGCTGCCTGCACGGCCCTGGGTGCCCGCGGGCCAGAGGAGGGTGTGTAGGAGACGCCGGAGAGCGGCGGGGCAGAGGGCAGACGCACGCACCTTCCCGCAGCCGGGCACCTCGACGCCGTCCACGGGCCGGGGGATCTCGATGGACTTGACCAGCCCGTACTTGCTACACTCGTCCCGCACGTCCTCCACGATCTCCTCGTACTCCTCGTCGTCCAGCAGCTCCTCGGGCAGCACCATGTTCATGAGGCACAGGACCTCAGTGGGGTGGCCGCCCATCTGCACCTGGGAGCTCATCAGGCCCGGCACTTGCAGGGTCACGGGGGTCTGGTTGATGGTGCTCTGTGGGGCAAGCAGGCAGGGGTGTCACGGCCGCCCCCCCAGAGGCCAACCATCCCGGCACACCGAGCCCCGCCCCTTCCCGCCCCCCGGCCCCCAAGCCAATGGAAGATGACGTGCCGGGAGGCTCACCAGCGTGGCATTCTTGGCTCCCACACTCGCCCTCTGGACCAGCAGTTTCTTGTCCCCCAGCTGCATCCCGTTCAGCCCCGCAATGGCCTATGTTTGGAGGACGACGGGTGGGGGCGCAGGGAAGAGGTACGGGTCAGGGCCCAGGAGCCCACGGTGCCCCCAATACCACAGATCGGGCATTGGTGGGGGAAGAGGGGAAGGCAAAGGGCTGGGAGCTTGGAAAGCCCCGGCAGGACCCCGAGGCTGGCCGGCTCCTCCCGCCCATCCCGAGGGGAGACCTCAGCGATAACCAGCAGGGTGGGGGCGAGGGCGGATTCAGCCGGGCCGGGCCCGGGGCTCACCTGGTCCGTGACGTTGATGTCCACGTACTCACAGAAGGCGTAGCCCTTGGAGAGCCCGGTGGCGCTGTCCTTGACCAGGTTGAAGGCCTTGAGAGGCCCGAACGATGTGAGCAGCTCTTTCACCTGTGGGGGCGGCCGCCGAGCCGTCAGGGTTTGTTCGGGTGAAGGTGGGGGTGGGGTGGGGGTGGGGGTGGGGGTGGCGAGAGGCCTACCTGGTCATCGTTCAGGTAGTTGGGTAAGCCCCCGATGAACAGCTTGTGGGCAGAGTCCGGGACCACAGTGGACACCACTCCTGGGGGGAGAAGGAAGGGACAGACTTGGATGCCCACCAAGAGGTTGCCACCGAACCCTGGGGGAGTGTGCAGGGAGAGGCCCGCCTTCCTCCCGGCCCGGTGACAGCTGACAATAGAAAACGCCTTGTCCCCCAAGCCTGCCCAGCCTCCCAGGTACCGGGGTGACAGCCACCAGCATGATGCAAAGCATCAATCCCGCCCGGGGGCCATGAAGACCTGAGCTCACACCCCACCTGCTGCCCGCAGCTATGGACCCTCACCCTACTGACAGGGCCTCCAAGACCCACAAGCCCTTCTCCACCCTCCAACCTTACCGCCGCCTCCCGGGAGACAGACAGGCTCTCGGCCCGCCCCCAGCGCTGCTGCACTCCACACAGCCACCCAGCCCCAGACGCTCTGGCCCCGGGCAAGTGTGACACTGGAGGGATCTGCTGTGTCCCTGAGGTGCCCGGCTCACTCAGCACCGAGCCCCTGGCGCCCAGTGGGGGCTCACACAGCAGGGTCACGTTGGCTGAGTGGGTTTAGTGATGACTGTGCCCTGAACTCTGGGCTCAGCAACACGTGCCGGCAGCCCCCGCACTGTCTGGACAGACCACTGGCCTCCCAGCCAGATGTGCTCCTGCCCCTGCTTCCCTCTGCAGCCCCCCAACGAGCAGCCGCCCCACCCCTCCTGACCCTGGGCAGGTGAGCTGGGCTGGGGCACACACCCGAGACCGAGCCACCGCACCCCTGGGAGGCTGCACTCCTCCCACCACCTGCCCAGCCTCCTGCCCAAGTGCTGGCACCAACCCAGCCACTCCCAGCACCACAGCCGAGCCCATCGCCCTCAGACCCGCCTGTCCAAGGGGAGGAGCAGACCACCCTGGGAGCTGGGACCTCAGACAGAGCAGTCCCCACCACAGGGCGGGCACCTGGGTCCCATTCAGTCTACACCTCAATGCTCGCCACAGCCTACCCAGTTCAACAGGGGTAAATTGAGGCAGAGAGAGTGCTGCCTGAGTTCACACAGGCAGGAAGGGGCCTCCAGGAGCCACTCACCCAACTCCACAGCGAACTAAGGGCTTTCCCGACAGCGGAGGACGTGGACAGAGGTTACATCACCGGCCGGTGAGGCCGAGCCGAGTGAACCCCAGACGTCCGGCCCAGGCCGGTACCTGCAGTGCCACGCACCTCAGGGAAGCGAGGGCGCTGCGGGCTCCCCAGACAGGCCCCTGGGTTCAGGTGGGGACTGCAGCGCTGAGCGAGCTCCGAGCCTCAGAGGGAGAAGGTGGCACCTAGCACGGAGGGCGCATGGAGGGGACGATCCGCACAAACTGTGTCCTTCACACAGGGCCTGAGGGGGGCCCGGCCCCGGAGGCCCTTCGTGGCCACTGGGCTCTGACACAGGGAGAGTGACCTCTCACGGTCCCATGGCCAGGAAAGGGCACTGCCGACTGGGAACCTGGGCTGGTCTCAGCGCCAAAACCAAGCCCCCGACGTCTGCCACAACCTCTGACATAAGGCACGGCCTCCAAGCGCGCCTGCGGCCGCCCCTGCACCTGCTCCCTGCCACCTCCCCGAAAGCCGCAAGGACCCGACAACCAAGCAGTTTTGTTCGTGCCAGTGTCCTCTGCCTCGGCCGGACCACGGCTGCCTGGTGACCGCGGGTCTGGCACAGAAAACCTTCCCAGGAAGGGCGGGGCGGAGCCCACAGGCAGGCGCCCCCTGAGGCAGAGTGGGACTCGGCCCTGACCTGCAGGGGGAGCCTGGCAGTGGGCGGGAGTTCACAGCCACGTGGATTCACCCACCAAAGGTCACGTGCCTCCCGGCCCGCACACACTCGGGCTCTCCCTGCCCCGTCCACGTCTTGTCTAACAGACTCAGCACAGGACCAGCACTGGGCAGGGCCGGCTTCCGGGGGAACGCGTTTAAGGGTTGCCGCCCCCATGACGCGCGTCTACCTGCAGGTCCGTCTACCTGCAGGTCCATGCCCTTCTGCAGAGATGAGGAAGCTGCCTCCCAGGGTCCTGACTTTCCCATGGAGAACGACTGGGGCCCTAGCTGGGTGGGATAGACGCGTCGGCCTGCGGACTGAGGGGTCCCAAGTTCAATTCCTGGCAAGGGCACGTGCCAGGTTTGCAGGCTTGATCCCCAGTGGGGGGCGTGTGGGATGCAGCCGATCAATGGTTCTCTCTCATCATCTCTCCCCCCCTCTCTGAAATCAATAAAGATATACTTTAAAAAAAGAATGCCTGCTGAGTTTTAGGAGATGCTTTTCCCTTCAGTTTTTAAAATGGAGAACAGAAAACCCAATCACTAGCCTTAGTACAGAAAGAGTAGGACCCGAGGATGCTCAGCCTGCAGGCAGAATCCCGCTCCAGCCAGCCCCCGAGTGGGCAGGGCCAAGGCGTGGGGCCCAGACCGCCCAAAGAGCAGCTCGGTGGCTGCGCTGTGTGCTGCTCAGGCTCCGAGCGGCCACCTCCAGGCAAGGACCTGGGACGCAGGCGTCTCCATCCGCACAGGGAACCGGCGAGCAGACGCCCAGCCCGGCCCTGGAGCCAGTCGGCAGAGCCCGAGCCCCGCCAGCCTGTGCAACGGCTCCTACGCCCACTGCCCAAGGGCCGGCTGGTGAGTATTTCCAGCTTGTGAGCTGGGGGTCTGTTATCACCCAGGTTGGCCACTGCAGGGTAAGAGCTGTGTAAACCATGGGCAATGCGTGGGCACAACTGGGTGCCAGTAAATATTTATTGTCTTAAAGTATATATATTTTTATTTTAAGGGGGGGGGGGGAGTGAAACATCAATGATGAGAATCATCGACTGGCTGCCCTCTGCACGCCCCACACTGGAGATGGAGCCTGCAACCCGATATGCCGACCGGGAACCGGACCATGACCTCCTGGTTCATAGGTTGCCACTCAACCACTGAGCCACGCCGGCCAGGCAAGCGCCAATAAACATCTAGAAGGCAGGCGGGGCCCACACTGGCCCCGGGTGTCACAGGGCTGTCACAAAGGCCACCAGGCGACCCAAAGCACCACACCAAGAAGTGCCTGGCACAGGAGCGGGGGGGGGGGGGGAGCTCCCCAATGATAACTGAGCAGGACACATGGGTTTCCAGGAAGAGCCTACCTGGGAGCGGCTCCCAGACACTGATACTTAGAGGTCAGTGTGCGTTACACCTCAGTTTCCAAAAGTCAGAGATGCAACGAATCTACCCAAACCGCTGTGGGGGAGCCCTGGGGACGAGCGGGCAGCCAGCCCGAGGTGCTGCCCTCTGGAACCCCACGTCGCCACCACTCTGCCAGGTGAAGAGCTGCCCAGTTTCTAAAAGGCGTCCTCCGGAGCCACGCCCCAGTGGGCAGACCCCCTGCCCCAACCCCCAGGGCCGGGCTGACCCCTACGCAGAGCACCTGTCAGCCCGCCTTGTGGCAACGACTCTGGCGGCCTGAGGCCCCGCCCCCGCGCAGCGGCACGGCCCCTCCCACCCCAGGCCTGGACCTAACTTACACCCCGCCTGTCAGCAAGTCCTACCCGATTTCGACAGCCTACGAGCTCACTTCATGGTGTATAAATACGGCACAAAACCTCACTGTCCAGGCCTGGGAAGGTCAGGGCGGGTGGCATGGCCGCTCAGAAGGTGTGGTCGCTGCTGCTAACCACAGCGCAGAGTAGAACCTTCCAGAGAGCGGACAGCCTGCGCGGCCTAAACATCTCCTCTGGCCCTGCCCACACGGAGGGGTGCCGGCCCAGGCCTGCTGCCACCTCCCGGCTGACGGTGCACTCGCTGCGGGACAGGGCGGGACGGGGTGGGACGTGGGGTTCCCGCACCAGAGCCCACGGAACAGAGACAAAACTGGGGGAACACCTGGTGGTGGGCCCCAGGACCCACACTAGCTTCCCCTGTAACCAAGTAAGCAGCTCAAACTGGCCGAATCCTGTTTCCAAGATACCGAGATGTCCTTGTAAGTCATACATGTCACACGGCCCAGCATGCACACAGAACTGACCTCCAGGGACACCCAGAGCCAGAGCGGGCTGACGGGCTCCATCCCCTGGACCTTCCCCACGGAAGGGGCTGCTGCGGGAAGACCGCCGCTCGCCAGCCCGCCCTTCCTCACCCTTCAGCCCACCGCGCCCTCCCAGGGAGGCCGGTTTGAGCCTCGCCTCCTGTCCTCCTGCCTGCTGGCCTCACAACAAAGCCTTTCCTCCCAAAAGCTGGCCTCGTGGATCTTAGGGGTGGAAGGCTCTGAGGGGAACTGTGACAGAATAGTAAAAGCCAGGAAAATACCAGAACTGGCAGAATAGGGAAACTGAGGCAGGTGTTAAAAAGCAGTTTGTGTCCACCTAGCAAATCCGATCTTCCCTAAACCAAGGCCACTGGAGAGGAAATGGTTTGCACGTCTCCCCAACCAGAGGGTAAGTGGCCGAAGCCCCCGCACTCAGGGAGGCAGAGACCGGAAGTCCAATGAAGAGCCATGAAGAGAATGAGCTCGTTCTGGTCCATCAGCACGAAGCTGGTGAACATCCTATCGATCCGCCTGGAAGACCGCCCCTCAGCAGATCTAAAAGCCCCTGAAAGTGACGCCCGTGCACTCTCCCTCCAGGAGCCCAACGTGCCATTCCTTCCCCGCTCGCCCCTCCCGCCATAGCCCTGACCTCCAGGGCCCCCATGAGACTTCACCGGGGGAGCCACGGGCAGTGGCAGCGCCTCCCGGGCTGACCCCTGAACCCCCCCTTTTCTCGGAGGCCGCCCAGCCCCGGCTCTCCTGCTGCTTCCCCCACGCCCCTCCTGGCTGCAGGCCCCTAAGTCTGTCTGCTGCGGTCAGTAACGTCCTGCTTGCTCTCCTGCACTTGGTCTCGATGGAAACCTTCCCCTCAAGGGGACAGGAACCGAGGCTGTGTCTGCCCGGTGGACCTTTGTGGTTTAAACCACATCAGCCGGAGCTCAGGGCCCGAGTCTCCGATGGCCCGCTCCTCGCGGTGTACCTTCAACAAACCCCGCTTTGCTTTACGTTAAAAAAAATGCACAAAACCCACCATGTCCTGGAACTGCCTTCTGTGGGTGTGGGCCTGAGCCCCTGCGCAGTAACCGACTGCACACGCACGTGCACACACACTCGCACTGCCCCCGGGGCCCCGAGCCGGGCCCTCAGCTCCCACACTGGCTGGGTCCTGGCCCCGCCACTGACAAGCTGTGCTGTGCGTCCCCAAGCGGACAGCTCACCGCCGTCCTCGGGCCACCTCTGCCAAGGGGGGAGGCCCCCAGCTCAAAGGTCTGGGGGACGGAGGAGACGCGCCCAGAGCACTCACTCTGCTCCCCAAGCAGCCAGCCGGGCCGGGACAGGCGGG
>NW_005872578.1:0-28238 GCF_000147115.1 Myotis lucifugus
GAGTAAGCATTTGAGACATCACAAGGGAACTGGAACTTGTTATTAAAACTCCCATCTGCTCTAGCATATCTCGATCCCATAGGTTAACAGGCAAATGTTGCAATACATAAGGTTGAAAATAGCCTGTATTTCCATCTGGATCTTCCCATCGAAGGAGTTGAGCACTCTGCAAGGGTTGAGAAACATGCTCTACTCCTTGCAATTCAGAAGCTGTGGGATTTAAAGCCCAGTCCTGCGGCCATGCCTGAAAGCAATGACTGACACATAAGCTCCAGTATCTATAACCCCTTTAAAAGGTTTCCCATTAATCCTTAGTTCTAGCTCAGGCCGGCCCTGCTTAACTAATCTTGCCCAGTATACCACTTTGCTGGACCCAAAGCCCTCTGTACCACCGGGCTGACCGGTTGAGGGCCGCCCTTCTGGATAGTAGGGCAGAAGGAGAATTTGTACTATTTGTGTTTCTGGTAAGATCTGAATTATAGTATTAATTGTTTGTGCCATTACTTTAATTTCTCCAGTATAGTCCTGATCTCTCACCCTGGGCAGAACTTGAAACCCTTTCAATGTTAAACTACTCCTTCCTAAAATTAGTCCCATCATGCCTGCTGGAAGGGGACCATAAACTCCTGTGGCAATGGCCTGAGGCCCCATCTTTGGGGTTAGTACATATCGGGAGGTGGGATTGAGGTCCAATCCTGTGCTTCCTGGGGTGGCACAGTAGAGGTTTCAAACAGTTGGTTTTGGGACCGAGCTGGTTTGAAAGGCTGCAGTGGGGTTAAGGATACCATCCCTACTGTTTGGTGGGGCAGGCAGGGGCTGGCCCCTGAAGTTTCCCTGCTTAGGGGGTATTAAATTAGCATCAGTATCAGTCTTAGAGTGGTATTCATTTACCCAATGCTGTCCTCTCCTGCATCTTGGACATAGTCCAGATGGCTTGATTCCACTCCCTGTAGTCCTTTGACTTCTATTTCTAGCATTATAGTCTTTAGCAAAATGCCCTAGTTTGTAACAGCTAAAGCATCCCCCTCTCCTTTTCTGCTGACCAGTGAACAACATTTCCTTTAATGTGGCAGCTAATACTGCTCCTTGAATGTAGGCTGGTCCAATGTCAGCACAAACACAGATGAAATCATGTCCAGTACCATTCTTCCTGTAGGGACGTAAATCCTCTTGACATACTCTATTTGCATTTTAACAGCTAATTGTTTCACAAGTATCATTCCAGCCTCAGGGTCAGCCACAACCCTGCCTACGGCTTAAACAAATGAGCCACAAAATCCTGATATGGCTCCTCAGGGCCTTGCCTAATTTTGCTTATGTCTAAAGCAGCGGTTCTCAACCTGTGGGTCGTAACCCCAGCACAAAGGGGGAGGTTGGTCCATACATAGAACAAGAAGTCTACAACTCCTTCAAAGTTTTAAAAGGTATAGACTGATGGCCACAAAGCATCTGACCTGGATTCTGAGGATCAGGCTGCTCAAATACAGGATATAAACTGAATCCTGAAATATCTTCTCCAGCCTGCCTGGCCTCATACAGAGTCTGCTCGAGTAGAGACAAAGGTACCATTCTTGTTTCTGCTTGTTTAGGGGGTAAAAGGAGAGGCATATGAGCAACAGTAAGCTCCCCAAATGTTTGCACCAGATCCCCATCATCCCAAACCTGTTGGCGCTGTCTCTGCTTTCTCCAATCCTCATTCATATTTGGAGGAAGTGCATGTCCGGAGGGCTCTCTCCACAGGAGCTATAGCCCCAGGGACTGGAGGAAGCAGCAGAGGCACCGATGGTACAAGTGGAGTCGGAAGCTTCTGGTAGCCTTGCTGCTTCTGTCTTGATTCCCCTGCCACATTCATCCACTCCCTTTCTGGAGTGGGCTCTAAGCAGTTCCCAATCAGGGACCACAGACTGAAAGCAGAGGCAGGCATTTCCTCCAGACCTTCAGATATATAGTGATCTCTAAGTTGTTTTCCTACCTTCTCCCATGCCTCTATATTTACCTTTCCTTCCATAGAAAACCATGGGCAGGTTTTACTTACAAAATCCAACAAATCTAAGAGCTGTTGATACCTCACAGAACAGCCCCGTGCTTGGAGCATAGCCTTCAGCATGGATACATATACATTCTTTTCCTGAGATCCTGAATTCCCTATGTTTTACACCTAGTTATATCAATGAACTTCTCTTCTTACCTTCCTTCTTGTTTTCTGCTTCACTAGAGCGTCCTTTCACCTGAAAACCGAAGTTCCCTGAACTCAGGCCCCACGTTGGGCGCCACATGTGCCCAGCCAGCTCAGGCTGAGGGAGGGTGGCGAAGGACGAAGAAATGACAGACAAAGAGAATAAGCTGGGTCTAGGTGGATCTTCCTGTGCCTAGCTGTTTTATAGCCAGAGGTAAAAAGGTAGTGGTCACCATAGTTACAATGTTCTTGTGAGTTTCACATGTTTTGGCAGGGCTTGCTGCACTTCCCTCAGCCCAATAGCTACCCAGATAAGATCTAGGGAGCGTCATAAGGTCAAGCCTCATTGTGCTAAGAGGACTGTGCCCTCTAAGCTGGGACTTGTTTGTGGCTTTGCCAATAGGCCAGTCCGAGGCTTAACCCTATAGCCATGCCCTACAGAATGAGGAAGGTGTAAGCCTGGGAGGGGCCCCCTGCATAGTGCTGGAGCTCAAGTCAGAGCATCCTTGAAAGGTAAATGACATAGGATGAGAGATCAAAGACTGAACAAGTTCAGGAGGCATCCATACAGTGGCAAAAGGACAACCCTGTTTGGGTTTTCAGAGCCTGATGGAAGAAATCATCTGCAGAAGAGGTGTCACAGGGGTCTGGAAAAGGATGGGGTGCAGAGGGAATACAATTGGAAGGGACTGCAGTGGAGACAACCCAATGTGAGGTGTTACAATCCAAGTGGGGGTAAAGATGACATGTGCATAGGGGCAGGGACAACAGAGACTGGTTACAAACAAGAAGATTGGACTATTAATCAAAGATACTGATTATGGGAGACAGCTTACTGTCAGAAAGGAAGCTAAAGATTAAAAGGGAACAACTGGAATGAACATTGTTGGATTAGATTGGAAGTATTGGTAAGAACTCTTGCTTTTCAATATGTTTTGATACAGAACTGGAGATTAATGTATGCTTGTATGCATGTGTATATATGTACACACACGATTCCCTGCTGCTCACTGAGAGCTATGAGCAATGACTACCCCAATAGCAATATGGACACCTATCACCATTTGTGCCCAGATCTTGGTTTCTAAACATCGCTGGCCCCTGAAAGGAATCAGGGCTTTTATGAAAAATGGCTGATTCTAGAACTGGGGAAGAAAATACAGGATGAGCTTGGAACATCTTGCTGTCCAGAGAAGAAGGAGGTACCCAAACAACAATGGGGACAAGTCAAAACACATGAACTCACCTTGAAATGTTACCACTGGCCAAATCTGGGGAAATTAAGCACCAAAATAATGAGCTTTCCCTTCTTCCTCACTTGTTTGTTTGTTTGGTGTTAAGCATTTATCAATGTAGAAGGAATGAAATAATAAGAATATCATTTGGCAAACAACATAATAACAGATCCATGCAAGGGTAATCAATGGATGCTAAATCTAGTATGTGAAATTTTGATGAGTAAAAAAATATTTACAGGCCCTCAGAGTACCTCCACATAAGGTATTTGTGACATACAAAGGTAAATAGTACCTTTACTGTGGACTAACGTGGCAGACACTTCGTAACCACATGACCACAGCAACACTGGCAGCAATGGAGCCCAACATGTGCCTGCAGATTTGCTGCATGGGAAGAAGTCAGCACCCCTGACATTCCTGCCCACATGGCATAATGTGAAGCTACTTGAAGAAACGTCAGACAGACCTAAGCAGAAAGTCTACAAATAACTGGCCTATACTCTTCAAACTGTAAATGTCATTCATGAAAAGCAAAGGAAGTCTACAGAACTGTCCCAGATTAAAAGAGACTAAAGAAACAGGACATTGGACATAACACATCTTCCTGAATTTACTTGGACTATAAAGGATATTATTGAGACAATAGAAAATATCTGAGTAAGATCCAAGATTAAATATTAATACTGACACAATTTTAATTCATTGATTTTGATAATAATACTACAACTAGAGGTCCAGTGCACAAAAATTTGTGCCCTCGGGAGGGTCCCTTAGCCTGGCCTGTGCCCTCTCACAGTCTGGGACCCCTGGGGGGATGACCACCTGCTGGCTTAGGCCTGCTCCTTGGGGGATTGGGCCTAGGCTGGTAATCAGACATCCCTCTGGCAGCCCGGGAGCCCTCAGGGGATGTCCACTTGCCAGCAGGGAGCAGGCCTAGCTGCAGTCAGACATCTTTAGCGCTGCTGAGGAGGCGGGAGAGGCTCCCACCACCATCGCTGTACTGGCAGCCATCAGCCTGGCTTGTGGCTGAGCAGAGCTCCCCCTGTGGGAACACACTGACCACCAGGGGGCAGCTCCTGCATTGAGCGTCTGCCCCCTGGTGGTCAGTGTGTGTCAGAGTTTTCAGTGATTCCCAGTTGCTCTGCTATTAGGGTCAATTTGCATATTACCCTTTTATTATATAAGATAGAGGCCTGGTGCATGGGTGGGGGCTGGCTGGTTTGCCCTGAAGGGTGTCCCAGATCAGGGTGGGGGTCCTGCTGGGGTGCCTGGCCAGCTTGGGTGAGGGGCTGATGACTGTTTTCAGACTGGGCACACTCGCTTCAGGGTGGGGAGTCCCAGCTTGGGTGCCTGGCCAGCCTGGGTGAGGGGCTGATGGCTGTTTGCAGGCTGGCCATAGCCCTTAGCCACCCAAACTCCCAGTGGAGGCTGGCTGGAAGCAGGTATCTGGGATTTATTTAGCTTCTATAATTGAAACTTTGTTGCCTTTTGCGAAGGCCACAGTCTGCCAGAGCAGGCAGAAAGCTTGGCTTCCTCCATCGCCGGGGCAACCAAGCCTCCTGCTTGCTCCAGCTCCGTGGCTGCCGGCCGCCATCTTGGTTGGGTTAATTTGCATACAGTTGCTCTGATTGGCTGGTGGGCATGGCATGGGCGTAGCAGAGGTGCAGTCAATTTGCATGTTTCTCTCTTATTAGATTAGATAAGTATTCATTTTAAACTATAATAGTTTTTAAATTTTTTATACAGCACTACTAATAGTACTACTAATAAGATACCGAATGCACTTTTGGCCTTCTGTGGTTCTTTTGCTTTAATTAGCATCTTTGTCTTTTATTAGTGTCCATTATGTAAGATAATTCCCTTTTCTTAGGAAATGCACACTAAAGTGTTTAGGAGTAAAGAGGTGTCATGTCTGTAACTTACAAATGGTTCATATATTATATCTAACAAACCTACATTTATATTTATTTAGGTAATAGACAAGAAGGGAGAAAGGATAAAGTATTGTAGTAAAATGTTAACATTTGGGGAATGGTTTTAGGATTTTTTTTGTACTGTTGTTGTAACTTTTCTATAAGACTGAAACTTCTAATACAGAATATTTCTAAAAGAAAAATTCTAAAAGTAATTTTAACAAATTATAACCCATTATATGAAATAAACCACGAATTCATTTGATAAATGAATAAATTAAAAGTTTAATGAAGAAGAGATATTTACACTGACTCTAAAAACTTCCCTATAAAGCAATAATTGTGAAGTGAAAAAAGAAACATTACAGTGGAGAAACCCAGTAGATACTGCCTTCACTGATGAACATTAACATCACAAAGAATGACAAATCAAAACTGTAGGTCACATCACAGGATGCAATGAGAAGAGTATAGGACTACTTCTGTGATGCTCTTGATAAAAATGTCTGATCTAAATCCTACATAATAAAAGCCTAATATGCTAAGTGTCTGGTCATCTGTTCAACCAATCAAAGTGTAATATGCTATACTAAGGCCACTCAAACACTTGTTATGACATGCACTGACCACCAGGGGGCAGACACTCGACCCGGTAGATTAGCTTGCTGCTTGAGTCTGGCTGATGAAGATGGGCTGGACATGCCCTGGAGCCCTTCTGCGGTCCCTCCCTGGCTGGCCAACCTCCCATGTGCCCCTTCACAACCCAGGACCACTCAGGGGATGTTGGAGAGCTGGTTTCAGCCCAATCCTGCAGGCCAGGCCAAGGGATCCCACTGGTACACAAATTCATGCACTGGGCCTCTAATATTATCATAAGGAAAGATCAGAAAAATCCATGATCTGAAATTGAAGGATGTTCAACATACATTAGTTGAACTTCCTCTTCAAAGGATTCAATGTCATGAAAGTCAAGGAAAGACTAAGGACCTGTTCCAGCCTGAAGGAAAAGAATAGCCACTACAGCTCAATGGAACCTATGGATCTGAACAGGGTCTTCATGCTATACAGACAAGTGGCAAAATTTGAAAAGGATGTGAGGATGAAACTATAGAATGTATTAGTGTGAATTTTCTGATTGTGAAGGTGGTATGGTAGACAAGTGGAATGTACGAAAGGAATAAAGCATGGTGGCACAGTGTAACAATTTACTCTCAAATAGTTCAGGCAACAGAGTTCTTTGAACTAAAACTTGGAACTTTCTGTAATTTTAAGACTCTTTCTAAAAATTCATTTAATAAATGGAAAAGTAGAAAAGCCTTAGGCAAACTTTATTTTCCCCACAAGGAAAAATTTTTAAATCTGTGTTTAAAATTGCATAAGTCCAATGCCACTATAACAATTTTAATATAGCTAAACAGAAGCCATAGCAGCAGATACCAAAATAATCTCTGTCTAAATCTTTAGGACCAAATATTGTGATAAAATTGGAATATGTAAAAAAAATCTATCAAGTAGCATCACTAAAATATGAATGACAAGTTGTTTGCTTTGATGTTGTTTAAACAGTTGGTATTTGGGCAATTTGAATATGTATAATTCAATAGTGCTGGCTTTCATTTACAAAATCTGCTTAAAACTTACTTAGATGCCCCCAAAATACCCCAGTTTTAAATACTGTATAAATTTTCATTAAACATATGATCAAAAATTTTTTTCTTTAATAAAAAGTTCACGTCATGTGTCTAATGGAAAACAAAATGTTATGTAAACAGTACAGTAAATAATTTTTTACTGTTTATGTTTCAGATCATGTAATTTTTCAGCAAAATTTCTTTATACTCTTTTTGTGCTTTCAAAAGTAAATCTTGACATGAACTTGACTGACTGATTGATCCTACAGATCTTACAGGACAAACTCTATAGGATTCAGCTTCAAATTTAGCAGCATCTGGAAAGAAAAAGAATTGTATTCTTTAAACTACAACTAAGTATAAGTGTTAAAAACAATAAAGACATCTATATCTGGGTACAATACACAACACAAGAATACTATGAAACATAATTATTAATTCAGTGGTTGCACACTGTGTTAATTGGTATCATGGCTAAGTATCAGAGCTTCTGGTTTTCCCCATATTCAACACCATGCACTAAGGTAGTGTGACAAGCACTGGAGTTACAAGATGAAGATGACACAGCCCACCCCTGAACAATCATTTATATATATAAATGGCTAATATGCAAAGTGTCCCCTCAGGAGTTTGACCGGGAGATCGGAAGTTCGAATGCTGCTATGATGTGTGTTGACCACCAGGAGGTGGCGCGGAATGAAGCAAGGCCCCGGCCCGGAGCTGGAAGGCCCCAATCGGCCCTGATTGCCAGCCAGGCCTAAGTACCCTACCTTTGCACAGATTTCGGGCACCGGGCCTCTAGTTTACTGTAAACTGAAAAAACAACAAACAAGCAGGCAATTTCACTCAGAGTCATAGATACCACCAACCAATATAACACAGGGCACTATTGGAGCACACAGAGGAGACATCCCAGTTTTGTGTCAATATTGTCAGCTTTTTGGTGGAGGTGATATGTAAGTTGATATCTGATGGACAAAAAAAAAAAAAAAAAAAGTATGCCAGAAAGAGAAATGAAGCAGATGCCAGAACTAGAAATGAGGAAGAACATTTGTGGAACTGGAAATGTCTAGTTTAGCTGCTAGAGCAAAGGGGCAGAGCAGCAAATAGAAGGCTGCATTATTTGGCAACAACTAAATGGATTTCAGTGTTTTTACTCCACGCAAAGGCATTTGGAGTTTTCATGAAGGTAAAAGAATGCCAAGTCAATGACTGGAGTTTTGAATATTGCCCCTCAGTTGACAGTTATATGAACTGTAACTGCTTGACAGTATTACTAGAGGAGTCTGGTTATGTGGCCTTATATCACTAGTAAAAACATGAGAAGTGATGAAGCCAGTTTTCTGACCATAGTTTCAGTGTGCAGGTCGACAGTCCATGGCAGAGGGAAGGAAGAGAATAGCCAGAAATGAAGAGAGATGCATACTGGTAGACTTCTGAGGTCTTTAAAGAGCCGTAGAACATGATGATTACATGTGGGATAAGTATATTCTTCCTTATGACTGTTTATATTTCACATTTTTCATTCACATGGAAAAAATATTTAATGCAGTATATATCATCCAAACATGGAAACAGATGCCATTTCCTATTCTCAGTTTATTTACAAAATCAATGATATCTAATAAATTTTGGCAACATACCTTCTTTTCGTTCTCTAGCTCCATACTCCTGCCATATCTGAAATAGGTCAAATATTATTTTTAGTATTTAAGTTAAATAAGAGACATTACATTATTAGAGAAATGATATATAGCTTATGAAATGTGTCCTTTAAATACTACTTTTAGAGACTGGAGCATTGCACAAATAGAAAAATAATCACATAATTCAGACTCATTTTAATTTTTGATAATAGAGAGCATGCATATATAATGATATTTAGATTAATCTGATAAAAATACAATTATTATTGGTCCATTGAATAACCATAACTTCAGAAAAGTAATATTTGATACCATTGGTTTAAAGAAGTTTAAACAAGTCAAGTCATATTTAACACTGAATGCATTACTTTGCGATTCCAAGAAAAACTGCTATTTATAAAAATTTAGGATTTTGTGAGTTTTTTTTTTTTACTTAAATTGATTTTTCTTTTAAATGATCTTTACAGCCCCCTTCAGGCCAGGTGCTGCTAGCCTACAGCCCCCCTGAGTTGCCTTTCCCTGCTGGGGGGCAGAGGGAGAGGGCTGCCCATGGGGGCGCTGAGGGGCCACATGGGTTCTGTGCCTCTCGGGCATGTTGCTGGGTGGGGGTCTGCTCCTGGGGGCGCTTCAGCTTCTCCTGCCCCTCTTACCACTCCTTCCTGATCCCCAGGCCCCAGCCCAGTGGTTGGTCCTGGCACAGCCCAGGCCAAAGCAATGGGACCCTTCCGCGGTGTACCTGGAGCAGAGGCCTTCCTTGGGGAAGAGGTGGTGTCTGGTGTCTTCCAGGAAACCGGACGGAGCCCGTGGTGACCCCTGGTGACCCTGTTCCCAACGCTGGGGATCCAGAGGCAGCCTGACTCGGGCTGTCATGGATATGCTGGCAGAAGACGGTGTCTGCATTCTAAATCATGGAAAAGCCCATAGGAGAGATAAGTGACTCCGGACTCAAGATATTCAGATGAGTCTGTTGCTTCACATTTTGCCCTTGTCACTGTTTTTTGATGAAGACATCAAAAAACGCTTTAAGGATTCAGAGATATAAAAACCCTTTCCTAAAAAAAAGAGTAAGATTTTCGGAAGAAAAGCTTACAGACGCTCTATTAGATGAAAAAACATGTTCTGTGGGCCGAGAACAAGTAAATAAGGCTTTATCATGCCTGCCGAGAGGTTTGCGTTGATAGAGATAATTTAAAGAGAAAATTGGACAAAATGAACAAAGACAACCTGAATGTTTAAAAGTATTGAATGAACAGCAGCAGTCTAAAGAAGTAGAAGTCCTCAGGCTAAGAACAGAGGTGGAAACACTGCAGGTGATAAGGAATTTAAATCCACCTTCATCAAACTGGGAGGTGGAAAAGCTGAGTTGTGACCTGAAGATCCATGGCTTGGAACAAGAACTAGAACCGATGAAAAAAGAATGTAACTCTCTCAGAATAGAGCCTCAAAAAGCCAAACAAACACATCCATCTCAGGAAGACAATCTGCAGAGCAGAGCTCTCCAAAGACTAAGCATTTCAAGTGATGAAATGCAAAATGCATACTGGGAGCTGAAGGGAGAAATGTCTAATTTGCATCTGGTGACTCAAGTACAGATTGAACTGAAAACCCCAACTGCCATCAAGAAAGCCTGTGCCCCGTAGGATTCCCGTAAGCCCTTGGCAAAGACAGCACACAACTGCACTTGACGAATTTCACTGCAACAAACAAAAGACACCCCCCTCTCTCACCATAGGCAAAACTCTTTGTCTTACCACAGCTTCCCCTTTACCAGGAGATGGAAAGGTTTTATCAGAGAAAGCAGTTCCCCATCATGCACAGATAATGAGAGACCCATTCCTCATGACTGCACAAACTTTCAGGAACATTACTCACATGGCAGAAATTCCCTGGAAGATAATCCCCAAGCCCTCCTAAATCAAGTGAGACAGCATTTGGGGAGACTAACAATGAAACGTTGCCTTTACCCATCCTGCCACCACCGCATAACTTGGGTCAACATAATCAAATCTGCCTTTATAAGAATGAATTCTGAAGAGATCTGTGACTTGGTCATGAAGTTGCTGCACCTCCCCCAAGGGCACTCTTGAGAAATTCTTTAATAAACTGAAAGCGGGATTTGATTACACTTTTGCCAAATTCCTCAATGTACACGTTTGCACATACTGTAACGTATTATGTAGTTGATTTGCCAGTAGGAGAGAGCAACCCTTAATCTTCACATTCTGCCTAACAATCATATATATTACTAACAAATTAATGAACTTGTTTCAAAAAGACAAAAAATAATAACAAAATGAGCTTTCTATTCTTATACTTTAGAAAATTAAAAGTTTAAGATATGTTCTATGCTATTAATTTTTCAATCTAAAATTACAAAAGTGGTACTGTCATAAGGTCACATGAAAATTCTACTGCAAAAAATAACTGAAACTATGCTACTGTCTGTATTATGACTGAGACATTTCTTTATTCATATGGACAACAAAGGTTTCAGAAAATCTTTGATTTGAGGAATAAAAAAATCAATATATGGCCCTGGCCGGTTTTTCTCAGTGGTTAGAGCATCAGCCCTTTGACGTAAGGGTTGCAGGTTTGATTCCTGGTCTGGGGCACGTACCAGGGTTGCAGGTTTGCTCCCCACCCCCAGTAGGGTTGTATGAGGGAGGCAACCATTAGATATTTCTCTCTCACATGGATGTTTCTTTTCTCTCTCCCCTCCTTCCTCCCTCCTACTCTCTCTGAAAAGCAATGGAAAAAGTATCCTCAGGTGAGGATAAATAACAGTAACAAAAATCAATATATAATTCTGTAATTGTAATAACCTTGTTTTCTTTCTAGAAATTAGAGCTACATTTGAAAACAAACAATTATAATTATAGTCTACTTAATAATGAAATGTGTGGGAATACTTCCAATTATATTAAAAGTGTCCTGATCTAGAGTGTTCTTAATAAAACTTTTCTTAAAAAAGGTATCTTTTCACTCAATGCCTGAAACAGGGTTTAAAATAGTATACTAAGCATTAAACACTGTGGTGATCATTATCATGTGATACCCAATACCAAATTTCAGGTGTGAAGACAAATTTGATGACTAACATGTTCCTCAGTATTTTTGGAGGCTGTTTCTATTAACACTTATGACAATAGCATGACAGACAGGCCTTATTAAATGGATAATGTGGCGACATTACTAGACAGACTTTGTAAAATAAATATCTCGATACTAGATAAAGACCAAGGCCTTTATTGAATCAATTTTCTGTCACCATTAATAAAATAGGTATTATGTGACTCACACTTTTACACAACTTGAATTAAGAAACTACCCATGGAACATTATTCTCTGTTCCCCCAAAAGCTCCTTTCCTAAATATTTACTTCTGTGGTGTTTATGCTTATTTCTAGGTGAGGACTTTGTCCAGACAGTGGAAGGAGCTTGAAGTTCCAACATTAATAAGGAGAACACATCTGCCATGTTATTCCTATTGTGTCATTTTCAACAATATAAAACGATGAGAAAAGTATACACATTAAAACAATGTATCAGCAACATTCAATTCAAAGTATTTGTCATTAGAAGGATTTTTCTCAGAACTGGTCGTTCCCAAACTCTCTCCCATAGGAATCTGTTTCCCCTGTGGACACCTGCAGGATTGCAGGATTGCAGAGTCTCCATCCCCCCTTAGTTAGGCAGCTCGATTTGTCTGTATTATATGAAACATTTTCATGCAAATTCTAAAAATAAAAGTTCTAGTCTTTTAAAAGTTCATACCTTAAATATTTAAGGTATGAAAATCACTGATTTATTTATTTTTATTTTTTATCAAGCATATATATGTCATATTTCATGGAAAGTTCCATAGATTTCTGCTTTCATACAAAAAGCATAGTGAAGGTAAATATGAGAAAATTGGGAGAAACCAAGATGGTGGCATAGGTAAACACCAGAAATTGCTGCCTCGTACAACCACTTCAAAAATATAACTAAAAGACAAAAAGGACATCATCGAGAACCACAGGAAGGCTGGCGGAGTGGAAATTCTACAACTAGAAGGAAAGAGAAAAGCACACTGAGACTCAGAGGAGATGCGGAAGTAAAGTGCAGAGGTACGGAGGCACGCGTGGAAAGGGCAGGCAACTGAGGACGTGGTTGTCTTTTTTAATCGGAAGGGAGTCTCAAGCTCCCAAATGCTCTGAACTCCACTTCTGGACAAGTCTTTGGGGATCCAGACTCATACAGGGAGAAACTGGACTGTCTGGCATCGGTCAGAACTCCAGGGCGGCTTTCTCTCAGAGGTACTGGCAGTGATTACCGCGGGACACTGAGATGCGGGGCCTTTTAGGGTAGGACTAAGTAGCAGCCATAGCTGCTTGCTCCGCCCTGTTGATCCCCTGAGACCCTGCCCCACCCAAGCTGTGTGCAGAGGCTTTTGCATATGAAAGGCCTGGCCCTTTGCAACCTGAAAATTACCAACAAACTGCAGCTTGGTGAGAGACCCAGAACTTCCAAAAGAAGGCCCAAGGCCCCACAGCAGCTTGCATTGCTTCACAGCTGGGCCTCATCTGGGCACCTCCAAACCCCAAACAAAGAAGAGAAATCTTCAGATCTCTCCATAGCTCCTGCTGGGTAGCCTCAGGCAGAGGCTAAATTAGCACCTCCTTAGAGATCCAAGAGCCAGTGTACCCAGTGGTCAGAGTGGGACCATCCAGATTACAAATCCTCAGATCCATAAGGGACACACTTAGGGGGCAGACTCAGTGAGCTCCAAAGCCCCACTGAAGCAAATCTTGCCCCAGAAGGGTGTCTCCAGCACAGAGGTTCTCCCACTGCAGACACAGCTGATTCTCACAGCCAACTGGCCTGGAGGTCAATTCCTCCCACTGATACCAACAACAATCAAGGCTTAACTACAACAAGACTGTGCAAAAAACCCAGAAAGGGGTGCACCAATTGTGTCCACCTCAGGTAATTGGGGAGGCTGAGCCACTGGGCCCTATAGGACACCTAGCACAGAAAGCCACTCTATCAACACAGGGAAGCAGCCAAAATGCAGAGACAAAGAAACGGGTCACAAATGACAGAAATGGAGGAAAGCAAACTACTGGACATAGATTTCAAAACCACACTTATAAGGTTTTTCAAGAATTTTCTAGAAACTGCCGATAAATTTAATGAGACCCTCAAGAAATCTAGTGAGACCCTTGAGGTTATGAAATAGTAACAACTAGAAATTAAGCATGCACTGACTGAAATAAAGAATATTATACAGAGTTCCCAACAGCAGACTAGAGTATTGCAAGAATCAAGTCAAAGATTAGAAATACAAAGAAGCAAAAAACACCCAACCGGAAAAACAAAAAGAAAAAAGAATCCAAAAATATGAAGATAGTGTAAGGAGCCTCTGGGACAACTTCAAGTGTACCAACATCCGAATTATAGGTGTGCCAGAAGAAGAGAGAGAGCAAGATATTGAAAACCTATTTGAAGAAATAATGACAGAAAACTTCCCCTACCTGGTGAAAGAAATTGACTTACAAGTCCAGGAAGCACAGAGAATCCCAAACAAAAGGAATCAAAGAGGACCACACCAAGGCACATCATAATTAAAATGCCAATAGCAAAAGACAGAGATAGAATCTTAAAAGCAGCAAGAGAAAAACAGTCAGTTACCTACAAGGGAGTACCTATATGACTGTCAGCTGATTTCTCAACAGAAACTTTGCAAGCCAGAAGGGAGTGGCAAGAAATATTCTAAGTGATGAGTAGCAAGAACTTACAACCAAGATTACTCTACCCAGCAAAGCTATCATTCAGAACTGAAGGTCAGATAAAGAGCTTCACAGACAAGAAAAAGCTAAAGGAGTTCATCACCACCAAACCAGTATTATATGAAATGCTGGAAGGTATCCTTTAAGAAGAGGAAGAAGAAGAAAAAGGTAAAGATACAAATTATGAACAACAAATACACATCTATCAACAAGTGAATCTAAAAATCAAGTGAATAAATAATCTGATGAACAGAATAAGCCTGTGAATATAATAGAATCAGGAACATAGAAAGGGAGTGGACTGACAATTCTTGGAGGGAAAGGGGTGTGGGAAGAGACTGTACAAAAATTGTACACCTATGGATGTGGACAGTGGGGGCGGGTAAGGGCAGAGAGTGGGGTGGGAACTGGGTGGAGGAGAGCTATGGGGGGACAAAAGAGGAACAAATGTAATAATCTGAACAATAAATATTTAATTAAAAAATATTGTAATAATTATGTATGGTGCCAGGGGGTGCCAGACTTATGGGGTGATCACTTTATAAGTTATATAAATGTCTAATCACTATGTTGTACACCTGAAACTAATATAATATTCAATGTGAAATGTAATTGAAAAAGAAAATTACAAAAATATCAAAAATAAATATGAACAAACTGCTAGGATTTGGAATTGGTATATCTTCCTTCATGCTCTATTTCTTTCTTGTATTTCTTGCTAATGTCAGTTTGTCTATCATTAGCAGCCAGTCTTTTCTACCTCCCCTTAATTGTCATTTCTAATATGTTAGCAATTGAGAAACCAGATAAGCAAACTTTGAAACTTTGGCTCCAAATACACAATTCTGCTTGAAGGCTTTAATGTCCCCTGAATAAACTGCACAATTTTTAATGTTTTATTTTGTAGCAGCTCTTTTGGTTACTCAGAGTTTCATTTACTTTCTGGTTCCTGTCTCTCTTTTGGACAGTGGAGGACTTGTTGCAGGCATATAAGCATAACCAATGAAAATCACTGACTTAGTCCAAGTTTCTAATTTGTCCTAAGAGGCAACAAAAGCTCAGAGAGATTACAGGTTGCCTGAGGTCACAAAACCAATTAGCTGCAGGCCCAAAGTGGGCTCTAAGGCCTAAGGTTCTGTGCCAGCTCCTTCCTCATATTCATGGAAAAATAAACAAAACTTTAACTATAACTCAGAGAAAATGAATCTGTAAAACTGTCATGTAGCTCAATAATGTTTTAGCATGAGATACAAAATAATAGTGTTGTAACTCAATTATCAATTTTTGAGCAATGAGTAAAAATATAGGAACAGAAATTAATATCATAAATCCTATTTGTAGTAGTCATTACACTCAATTTATAAAGCACAGATTATTTAGCCACAGGACAAGAAACTTGAAGCACAGATTATTTAGCCACAGGACAAGAAACTTGAAGGAGAAAATCCTTAGTTAAACTAAAGAAATTCTTCCTTAAAGGAACTATCCATTCCCTCCAAATAAAACTTGGTTTACCAAAATCAACCAACAAATGAATCATCTGTGTTGGCGGTTATCTATAGCAAAATTTAAAACACAAAACAGATTTCTCTTTACTGTTTGGCATGCTTCTGCCCAACCACTTTCATCCTTAGTTGGTCTGTACACTTAACCCCATCAGAAATCATAGGAGCACCTTCACTTCTCTGCTCTCCAGTCTCCACAGGAGGCTTTAGGCTCTCTCTACCTTCCTCACGAGGGGACAGAAGAGTTACCTGATGTGTGCACTTGAGAGAAGGAACTGAGGATGCTTGCTTAGCCCCAAAGCACTTCTTTGAAAAGACATGTCTATCCACAGTCACATGAACTTGGGTCTGCTCTCATCTCTGCAGGGAGCAGCCTGCCCAGGGACAGTTGTCAGGTATTTCTTCCCTCCACTCACAACTGGGTGTGAAACTGCCTGATTTGGGATGAGTGTTCAGAAGCCCTGTGACCCCACATCTAAACCACATTTTCCAATTCCTTACTATGTGTGAGTAACCAAGCTAGTAAGTCCATCTCCATCTGCCTGACTCTATGATCCAATCTCAAAAGGGAAGCAGGGCTGTCATTTGCCATCTACCCCAGCACAGCTCCATCAAGAAAGATGACTACTCTACACTTACAGAAATGTCTTCTCCTTCCTTGACTTTATACTTAATGTACATTGTTCAAAACAACCCCCATTTTAAAGAGGGGAAGTTATATTTTGAAAGAAAAATGCAGAGAAGCCAACAACAGCAAAACACAAAAAATGCAAATATATGTTCATTCATTTAACACTAATTTATTGATAGGCTACCATTCTATTACATTTGATATTACAGGTTGAAAAATAATGTTACCTTCTCTATTTGAGACCAATTGATACATATATACAAACGACAGACACATCTATATTCCCATTTGTGATATATGGTCAGTAACTGTTGATATTTTTAAGTTAAATTTTGGTATCATCCTTATTTTAAATGTTATAAAAATAAATGTAATATAAACATAATAAAATCAAGTGCATTTGCACATTTAAACTATAGCAATTCATTATCTAATTGTAAAAAGGTTAATGTGAGAAGGAAATACATTATCAGTTTGTAAATATCAAAAACATGTATTTTATTGCAGAAAAAAAAGAACCAAGGAAAAATTTGCTAATCAAGGAGCTGAAAAGTTAAGTACAGAGAAAAATGAATGGAAAAAAAGCATAGAAAGAAGTTGAGCAATTATCGGTTGTCTTTAAAAGATAAAACGACTACAGGGCAATTGTGTAAGTGGACAAAATAAAGTGAAGACATGAGGAATTATATAGAGCATATAATTGATGTGATAAACAAGTTTGTTAAGCTCTGTTTCTGCCTTCTGAGAAACCAGCATCACCACTGTGAGAGTTTGAAAAGAGGTAAAATTCAGAGTAGAAAGGCACTGCCTTGTTGATGTAAACATGTGGTCTGTGTTTCGTGGGGAAGTACTGAGACCAACATTTTGTGGAGACACAATGTTCTGTCTGCCATGTACAAAGCTAAAGTCTTAGGAATAGTAACTGTTTTAGCTTTCATGTATTTGTATAGCAAAAGTTGTTAACTGAATACACATTTGAGAAATAGAAAAAATTATTTACATAAATTATTAGAGTTCTAATGTTTTCTGAAAGTCTTAGAAATGAACCAAAAGTCCAAAATCAATCAATGTAAAATTGAGTCTCCCTATTTAACACAGATTGAAAGGACAATGAGGAACTATGTGACATGCATTGTGTTAGGAACACAAATATTGAAAAACAGTTGAATACAAAAAATTTTGAAATCAGAGAAATTCTATCTGTTATAAAATTGTCGGGAATAAATTTTTAAGTTTTCAGTTCTAAGAAAACAATTCCACGTGCAAGAAAAATGTAGAGATATGTCTGTTCAAGCTAATTTTAACTTTTGTAACTTATCATAATAAACTAAATAACACAGTTAAATAAAACTGTGAAATCACTTCTGATGTATTGGACAAAATCCAGAATTAAACTAGAATGTGAAAACTAATGGTAAGAATTAGCAAATCAGATAAGTAGCAAGCTATACCAGTACAATGGAATCAATTGGGCAAGGCTCACCTCCATGTAATGACGACAAAGGCAACAAACCTAAATATCATGAACGTGAAGAGAACTGAAATCACAGATTGGAGCGATACTTTGGGTGGGGGGGTGGCGGGCGGGGGGGAACCTCAGCCCGACCTGCACCCTCTCCAATCTGGGAGCCCTCAGGGAAGCCCTCTCTAATCCGGGAGTTTCTGTCTGTCTTTGCAATCATATGAGCGAATTGTCTGAGACCCCCAACCCAGTTTGGTTTGTTGCTCACAGATTAATAGAGGCATTTTTTTTCTTTGCTTCATTGGTGGAGATTTCCAGGAAGTTTTAGGATATCTTCCCTTTAATTTTTCCTAGACACTCTGATTTTACTTATGCCTCTCACCTTTGCTTTCCCTCCATCCCCAACCTCAACAGTAACTTGCTCTAGGCTCACTTTGCTCTAGTGCAGCAGTTCTCAACCTGTGGGTTGAGACCACTTTGGCGGTCGAACAACCCTTTCACAGGGGTCATCTAAGACCATCCTGCATATCAGATATTTACATTACTATTCATAACAGTAGCAACATTACAGTTATGAAGTAGCAACAAAAATAATCTTGTGGTTGGGTCACAACATGAGGAAATGTATTTAAAGGGCCAGAAGGTTGAGAACTACTGCTCTAGTCTCTAGAAGAACTAGGATTCCTAGCATTCATGGTGCTCCCTGCCCTCTGGACTTCTGCTTCTGGTCCTGAGGCTGCCATCAGAACTACAGTTCCCAGCATTCCTGTGCTTCCCTTGCTCTGGTCTTCCACTTCAGGTCCTGGGACTGCCACCAAAACTACTATTCCCAGAATTCCTGGTGCTCCCCAGGCTCTTGGTTTTCCCCAACTGAGAGAGCCATGTCCCCACAAGCTGCCGGTTCTCCCACTCTGCTCTGTGTATGCAAATTACCTGCCATCTTTAGCAGGTTAACTTGCATACTAACTCCTCATTGGCTGGTGGGCATGGCTGGTGGTTGTGGCTTGTGAGCACGGCTTTAGCATAGCGGAGGGATGACTAATTTGCATGTTTCTCTTTTATTATATAGGATTGTCCTTAAAGTTAGAAAAACAATGCCGAATAAGACAGAGCACTACAGTTGGAATAGTTCAAAATGTTTAAACTTTGGCAAATAAAGGGGATTGATAAACACATTCAATATTGATGTATTTGTAACATTTATTCTTTAGAATCATAGTTCAATAATCTTTAGAAGTCTGTTGTTTTATAATGCCCCATCCCAAAACCCACCCTTTCTATTATTTTAGACATGTTACCATCTCTCATAGAATTAGTTGTTTTCCTAATGGCAATAATTACCTTCCCAGTGACTCTACAAGGCACCTTCTTTCCACAAGTCTAAGAATTTTGTAAACCTCAACTGCTATAGAAATTTGGTGACCTATCTCTATATCTTGATAGATTGGTGCTTCAGACTCTCTCTTCCTGAGTCTAGCATGATTTGGTGAACCAATGCCCCTCAGGGAAACTATGTATACCTTGAAACTACAATGTTAAGTTTAAAATCAACTATTTTTTTTTCAATTTATAGAGAAATACTAAGAGTAAGCACCTCATTCCTCCCAAAATATTAGTTAAACAAAAAAATTTCCACAAATATCTTCCCTGGCATTGCTTCTGCATTTACATTCTTTTCTCTCTTCATTTTGCAAAATGAGACATTTTCTGATTTTCTGGTGAGGACATTTCAAGTCTGCATCATAGTTTTGCTTAACAATTTACAAAAGCATTTGATTTTTTTTTGTACCAGTAGCCCAGTTTTACAAATTTGTAACAACTGAGACTGTATTTGGCCTAAAGGCTGTCTAGAAATTCTTAGCTTTGCTCTTCTATGTTGTGTTATGATGAAGCAAACTAAGGAAAAGAGGTTGAAGTCTCATTTAGCACAGGCCTGTGCTACCTTTCCCTGCATGAAAAACACCATAAAAAATAATGAAAACCATAAACCATTGTGCATTGATTGAAATGGGTATTTCAGTGTGTGACGTCAGCATCATGACAAAGTGTGTCTCCTCTTAAATCTACAACAAGTGGAACATCTAGAACCCAACAAAGGCACCTCTACTCACCTCGATAGTGGGCATCTTGGGATGTGCAGGACAGGCAGGATGGAGAGAGGAGCAGGGACAGGCCCCTACTGCAGTTCTCCAAGGACAAGGCTGAACTTACAGCCCTTGCAAACACAGTACTGGTGGGGGAGGCAGGGTGCAGTGCCCACACCACTGCCCAGTAGGAGTCCCTCCCCCTCCCCAAATCCAGATCCCTCCCCAGCTGCAGCTGTGCTCACACCACCACAGACCAGTAGCAGCAGCAGAGCCAAGTTTCCAGCCTCCAGGCCACAGCACAGTGCTGCCAGTGGCCAAAGGGAATGAGGCAGCAGCTCAGTGGGCTCACAAACTGGCTCCCCTCAACTGGCCACACCCACACCTTCCCCGATGGGGTGCCCTGAGGCCCACGTGACCAGGATACAGCACTGGCACCCACCACCCTAGTTACCCAGGCTGCCACTCCCATGTCCAAGGGTAAGCCTCAAACACCTTGACTCACTGCACACCCTCCCCAAGCTTCAGTAGTACAGGTAAGAGAAAAGAAAAACTGCACTATAAGACCATCTACTGGAAAACAAAAGAAAGACCTGAAATTATCAACCTGCTGAATTGTGAAAATCACAACATTCCTAAGAAAAGTGTTCAGCACTTCAAATGTGCCAGCAGAGGAACAACCCATCAAGCAGCCTGGACCACCATAGTAACACTAACACAGAAAGAAAATGATAATTCTCCAGAAGGAAACTCAGAATACTGGACGATTGTGATCTAAATGAACAGAGAAATCAAAATAGCAAAATAGTCATGAAGGAACTCAGCGAGATACAAGAAAACTCAAAATCAGTTCAACAAGCTCAGGAATGAAATGAATGAACAGAAGGAGTACTTTACCAAACAGATGAGAAGTATAAAAAAGAACCAAACAGAAATTCTGCTGCTGAAGAAGTCAATAATAATATGAAGAAGGAATATTTTAATAGCACTGATACACAATGAAAGCTAGTTGCTATTTCAAGACTCCCTATCATTGCCATCTTAGTCATCAATCATTCAAGTGCTGTCCAGATAAACAGACATAAGTACACTTAATTTAAAAATTCAAATATTAATACATAAATTTAAAAATAAAAATTCAAATATTTGCTAAATTTAACTATTTTATGAATGACAGCTGCTCAGCAAGACAATTTACAACAATTGGAATAAAAATGCTGAAGTAAATAGCAATTAACACTGCCCTTTGACCTAAGAAGATGACAAACATTTTCACTTAAAGAGAGAAATTTAACCTTTTAGTGCTACAAGTTATTTAATTCATTAAAATGATTTATCTCCATTTCATTTAAGTAGCAAACATCCATAAATGGTTAAATATTTAGATGTCAATCATTCACTTATGGTTAGGGGTGGAAAAGTTGGGGTTCAGCAAAACTTAAAAATGGTTATGAGCCATCACCAATTTAAAATCCATTAGAAAGTAAGCCAAAGCATCTCCAAGTACACCACTGGTTATTAGACAAGAATATATAATTTCTAAAATCAAAGTGACATGCAGCTTTTTAAGAAGTTTAAAATGTGTCACTTTAGGCATAGTAATTGAATAAAGTTAATGATAGGTATCTCTTGCAAATGAGACATCCAGGGACTTAAAAGTGATTATAAAATTTCTGTCTCCTTTCTACATTAGCACAATAATTAAGACTTTTTATTAGTGTGTACTAGTCAATTAAGCAACTCGGAATTTCACCAAATGAAACACAAGAATTATATCAGAAATCTGAAACCCAAGAGGAAAAAAGATAATATAACTAACCTGTGGTAAGTTGAAGTGCATGGACTTGAGGTAGGAATCCCCAAGTTTTCTCTTGGAATGGAATTTCTCTTGCTGAGCTGTTTCTCCCAGTAAAGTTTGTTGCTGACTTCTGCTAGCTTCTCCTTAATCCTAGGAAAACTGTAAACAACAAATGCTTAGTATTTTATTTTTCTCTAAGTGACTTGCAATTGTTTAAAGTAGCCAGGACAGTAAGTGGAATTGCCCATTAAATAGCATTTTCGCAATGAAAACGTGTCAGAGAAGATCTGCTCTATTCAAGTACAGGTTCTTAATTTTTCTAAAAAAGTACTTATGTTTCCAGGCAGTGGGGGGAGCAGGTTCCTAACTAAGTACTTAATCCACAGTGGGGAGGCTATCAGTGATGCAGACGGCTTATCAGGTAATACTTGCTGCCTCTGGAAGGGCTGGACTTACAAGACCTTTTAAGATGCCCTTGGATGTACTTAGTAGCCACTTTAGAGATTAAAAAAAAAAAACCCTCAAAGACATTGTCAAGCATTTGCCTTCACCACCCTTGTACAATACACTCATTACCTTGGAGATATTAATCATTTAACACCCAGGCATTATTTAGAACAACAACCTGTAAGGGAGAACAAGATATCCTGGCTGGTGATCAAATGAATGAAAACAGCTCTAGAGGCCATCTATCTATATTATAAAAGGCCTGTGGCCATAATGCTGGAACGCCAGAACAACCAAACAACCCATCACGAGAAGGTGCATGGAGCACCTCTCAGTCGCTGCCCCCAGCCTGCCAGCCGTTTGGCACAGAGTTGGGGTCTGAGGCCTGTGGGGCAGAGGCAGTGAGCTACTCTCGCACGGTGGGCCTGGGGTCCTGCCGGCATGGCGGGTCTGGGTTTTGTGTGATTTTGCTTGCTGGGCCTCTAGTTATGCAAAGTGTCTCCTTGGGAGTTCAACCAAAGACAGGGCATTTGATCACTTGCTATGATGTGTGCTGACCACCAGGGGGTGGTGAGGAATGAAGGGAGGCCCAGGCTGGCAGCCCAAAAGCCCTGGTAGGCTCTCATCGCTGGCCAGGCCTAGGGACCCGATCTGTGCACCAATTTCATGCACTGGGCCTCTAGTCTATTGATAATAACAAAGTTCACAATCAAGAAAGTAAATATACCAAGTACCAGAATGTGTTGGAGTAACTTAACCCTTTGTGTTTAAGTTTTTATCTTAACTATTTCTATTTAGGGGGCTTCTGACAAGCAATTATACTAATAAAAAAGTAATATGCTAATTAGACCGGAGACCTTCTGAAGACCTTTGGACAAAGCCAGAGGCTTGGCTAGCCTGCAAACCGCCCCCAAACGGCCCTCAGCTCCTCACCCAGGCTGGCCATGCTCCCCCAGCGGGGACCCTCACCCCGATGAGGGCATGGCCAGCCTGCAAATGGCTTTCAGCCCCTCACCCAGGCTGGCCATGCCCTCCAGTGAAGTCCCCCACCCTGATGGGGGCATGGCTGGCCTGCAAACCACTCCAGCCACTCACCCAGGCCGGCCACCCCCCCAAGGTGACCCATATCCTGATCTGAGACCCCTTTCAGGGCAGACCAACCAGCCCCAACCAATGCACCAGGCCTCTTTCTATATTAATAAAAGGGTAATATGCTAATTAGACCAGGAGACCTTCTGGATGTCTGTCCGGACAGAGTCATAGTGGTGGGGCCAAGACAGAGGTGGTTAGGGCCAATCAGGCCAAAAGGGGAGGGCAGTTGGGGTTATCAGGCTGGTGGGGGGACAGCTGAGGTCGAGCAGGCCGGCAGACAGAGTGGTTAGGGGCTATCAGTCAGGCAGGCAGGTGAGCAGTTAGGAGCCAGCGGTCCCCGATTGCGAGAGGGTTATCTGACTGCCCATTTAGGCCCGATCCCTGTGGGGATTTCCCACAGGGATCAAGCCTAAACTGGCAGTCGGACATCCCCCAAAGGGTTCCCAGATTGGAGAGGGTGCAGGCTGGGCTGAGGGATAACCCCTCCTCCCCTGTGCACTAATTTCGTGCACTGGGCCACTAGTTTATAATAATATCGCTGTTTAAATTTTAGAGCTTCAAGACACTCAGCTTAAAGACTAGTAGTAGACCCAGATAACTACATGGAAATATTAAGTGGGGAAAATAAAGGCAGGTAAAAGCAAAAAAGGGGGAGAGATGAAACCATCTTAGAGGGACATTTGAAAGGTAAGTTTATTTACTAACATCACTTTCCAAAGTTAAAGGACCTAGTTGGCTTTCACTCCCTACTAATCTATGAACCTGGCCCAATAGTAACTATGTTTAAAGTTTAGAGGCTAATTAATGAATTAAATTTATTTTCTCTGATTCTGCATTTGACTTACTCAGTTAGCTGATTTTCCAGTAACTTTCTGCCTTCCAATTCTTCTTGGTAGAGTCGCACATATTTTTTCAATTCTCTTTCGATATCATCTTGAGAAGTTTGCACTTTAGAGATTTCTGATTCCAATTCTTTATTTCTGAGTTCCAAGTGACTTGTTGAAGCCTGATCATTTATCTTCTGCTCTGACGTTTCTTGAGATGCTCTTTGTCTCTACAACAAATAAAAAGGATACATTCTTAAAGTAATTATAAGCTGAACACTTATATTTGTTTTCTTTAGTTTTGAGTCATCAACTCAGAGATCAGCTTTAAGTGTGAAAAAAGCTGAAATTTAAAATAGTTATCATCAATGTCCACTGAATTAAATCTGAGTTATAAAGTTTATCATTCTTCTATTAGTACTCATGTAATCTGATAATTCAAAGAATAATAGAATCAGTATAAGATATTAAAAGTTAAAAAATATAACTTAATTCAAGAGTATGGTACAATTTTGAAATCACGTTTTTTACCTTTTCTTCCTAATAGTCTTATTTTACATCAACTGGTCTTAAAACTAAAATGAAGGATCATTTGGAAAGATCAATTTAGTGATAATGTTGGAAACTAAAATAGTGAAAAGGAAAAACAAATGCCACCTTCCTTCCAGAAATCTACAAAATAAATTGCTATTAAAGGGAGTAAAGGAGAGGCAAAAATACTGTATTTATCGAAAAGGTAATTTGCAGTGAAATGAATTAAAGCACAATAAATCAAAAAAATTAACCTGTAAAAGTGAATTGACTTTTTCTACTTTGTCTGCTACATCCCGTATTGCTCTTTCTTCAAGCTTCTTTTTATAGTCTTCTAATTCACAGATTTCTACCATATTCTTTTCTATATTTCTGAGGTTTACTGCTTCTTGTTTTGCCTTCTTTACTCTATCCTTTAGTTCTTCACGTCGCTTTAGAAGTGCTTCCATTGATAACTCCTGTTGAGGTGTCTTTTCCTCATCCAGACGTATACATTTTGAAGATGATGGTTGCAGTTTTGCTATAAGCTCATCATTCTGCATGAATAAAAGAATATAGTTTGGTTATGAAGGTGTGGACACCAGTATGAAATTTTGAAATGAATTCAGTGGCAACAAAATGTTACCTATACTCTGGTAGGGTCTTAGAATGTGAAACCTTCAATTGCTCAGAATCAAGATCAAAGTTAAAACAACCAGGAGTCACAAAAATGTATTTACTGTTGTCATCTTTGCCACACAACATCTCTTCTGCCCTTGATTTTATACTCTTTTTTTCTATGACTGTTTCATGTCTTTCCTCCACAAAATGACTATGCATTGCTCCTGAATAGAAAGTCTCATATCTCTTCCCCCATCTTAACACTTCATAATCTTACACAAAAGTTTTAGGGGTATGGTATTCAGATATTCAGGACTGAGTCAAAAAATGCCTCACAAAATAAGACTTTGGAAATGAGACTAATTAATTAATCTTCTAAATATAGACTCTAATGTCATATGTCTTTTATTGAACTGTGAACGTTTGATGCTAATTTGAATTGCATTCCAAAAAGAAATGATTCCCCGAGTTACTGAGAAATTACATCTCTCACTGTAAAAGTTTAGCGAGATGAGCCCTACATTTTTCATAATAAAAAAAATGAGGATGGGGCTTAATCCAATAGTGCTATCTTGAAATTCTCTGTTACTTCCCACAAACTAAGGAAACATAGTAAACAAAACAACATCATCAACAACAACAACAAACTTGCTGGAATGTCAGTGATCATGACTTGGGAAGAACTACTTTCCTTCAGATACAATGATTATTTGGTAAGACAAGGTGAGGGATGTCCAGTTTTTGAAGCACCTCTCCAGATTCTTTGGCACTTGTCCAGGAAATAGGTGCTGGCCTCAGTGCTACCTGGGTTCTGGTGAATAGGATATGGTGACTGCTGTGTGACTGCTATGTTTGGGTGCCATCGGACTCTCTCCCCAGGGAAGCTCACCCTGGGAACCCAGCCAACATGTTGTGAAGAACGAAGCAGCCCAAGCCACATGGTCATCCTCACACAGGTGTCCAGCTGAGACTGCCCCAGCGAACGTCCCAGCCAAAAGCCCGCTGCACCTGAGAAACCCGTGAATGACCAAGCCTTTAGAGATGATTCCACTTCCCAGCTTCAAGTCATCCCAGTTGATGGCAAGTGGAAAAGAAATGAGCTGGCCTCACTGCAGATTTGTGAACAAGTAAATGCTGCTTTAAGACACCAGGTTTGGAGGTGGTTACTGAGCAGCAATAAGTAACTGGCACAGATACTGACATTAAAAATAGAGTGCTGACACTAAAAAAGAAACACACACGTATGGGAGCATCTCTGAACAGGCGGCAGGTGGAACCCGACATAATGTAGAGAAGCGTGAGAATGAAAACCAAAAGGGCCTCCAAGAAAGGGTGAGTGGAGGCCTGATGGCCCCTGAAGAGGCTGACAGCAAGGGCTTCTAGGCAAGTGAACACAATGACACTGAAAGGAAGATGACAGGGATTCTCGCTAGGAAGCAGCTGAAAGTGAAATCGATGAGAAACATAAGCTAAAAATAGACAAATAAATATAAAAGGACCCCATTTACCGGGTTAAAATATTGATTTCTTGTTTATACCTTCTCCCACATGTCCAATTGTCAAATAATCCTAAAGTAAAGAAATGGCTTCTGGGCTAACATCAAATCCAGGGTGTCCAGAAAACATGTTCGAAGGATGAAGCCAAAACTCATAAAACCCTTAAGACCATAGAAACATTTACGTGGTGCCTCAAAGGATTTTCAGAATGTAAGAATTTTAACGGCACTGCTCTATAACACCTCCAGGAAGCCCAGGTGAAGAGCTGATCTGAAAACAAGTGGTGAGGTGGCTTTTCTGATGCCATGAACCCCAATAAAATTAACTGGACAGACACTCAAAGTTCCTCAGAGAATGCTAGCTTTGCCTCCTGAAGGGAGACCGAGACAGTACACAATCAAAAGGGCCTCTGGGCCTTAGATGTTCCACAGGGAGGACCCAGGCTGTATAAAGAGCTGCAAGCACAGGCCATTTTTTATGAAAAGGACAGAGCAAAGTCTCAGAGGGAACAGCCAAGGGCCACAGAGAAGCACTCCAAGGTCAGGACTAAGCTTTCCTTTCCTCAGTGAGGAAACAGAGAGGATTGTGAAATCATTTTAAATCTCAGGGGCAAAACAAATGCAATGCCTTTTGGCACCATTTAAATACAATTTCTCTAGCTTACTTCAAGCCTGCTTCTATGTTATACCTCAGTGTTTCTCCATAGGAAACAAATTGGCTTTAAAATTTTGAGATTTCAGCCCTCGCTGGTTTGGGTAAGTAGATAGAGCACAGCCTGCAGACTGAAGGGTCATGGGTTCCATTCAGGTAAGGGCACATTCCTGGGTTGTGGGCTCAATCCCCAGTAGGGGGCATTTAGGAGACAGCCCATCAATGATTCTCATCACTGATGTCTCTCTCCCTCTCTCTCTCTCCCTCTCTCTCTCCCCCGCTTCCTCTCTAAAAACAAGTGGTGAGGTGGCTTTTCTAATGCCATGAACCCCAATAAAATTAATATATATATATATATATATATATATATATATAAAAATTTGTGCACTCCGGGGGAAGTGGGTGTCCCTCAACCTGGCCTGTGCCCTCTCACAGTCTGGGACCCCTCGGTAGATAACGACCTGCTAGCTTAGGCCTGCTCCCGGGTGGCAGAGGGCACACCCAATCCCTAAGTGCAGCCCCTGGTCAGGCTCAGAGCAGGGCCGATTGGGGAGTTGAGGCTCTGCCCTGTCAGGCACAGAGCAGGGCGGATTGGGAGGTTGCGATGCCACCCTCAGTCATGCTCAGGATAGGTCCGATTGGGGGGTAGGGGCACTGCCCCCTATCACACTCAAGGCAGGGTAGATGGAGAAGTTACGGAACCACCCCCTATCACGCATAGAGCGAGGACCGATCAGGGGG
>NW_005872578.1:29066-31684 GCF_000147115.1 Myotis lucifugus
GTCACTCACAGAGCCGCAGCCAATCAGGGGGTTGGGGAGCTCCCCCCTGTCACAGAGCTGCAGGCGATCAGGGGATTGGGGAGCTCCCCCCTATCAGGCACAGAGCAGGGCTGATCAGGGCGTTGGGGCGCCTTTCCCTGTCACGAACAGAGCAGCGCAGATAGGGAGGTTGTGGCCCCGCCCCTGTCACACACAGAGCTGCAGGGTGATCAGGGGGTTTGGTTGCTGCCCCCTGTCACGCTGATCCCGGTGCTGGGAGCCTCGCTGCTCCGCTGATCCCGGTGCTGGGAGGCATATTACCCTTTTACTATATAGAATAGAGGCCTGGTGCACGGGTGGGGCCTGCTGGTTTGCCCTGAAGGGTGTCCTGGATCAGGGTGGGGGTCCCCACTGGGGTGCCTGGCCAGTCTGGGTGAGGGGCTGAGGGCCGTTTTCAGGCTGGCAGGTGACTGAAGCTCCCAACTGCTCCTTTTTTTCTTTTTTTTTTTTTTTCTATTCTGGGCCAGCTTTAGCTCTGAGGCCTCGCTGCTGAAAGCAGATTCCTGGCCTTTACCTTCTGTATTTGATACAATGTTGCGGTCCGGCTGGCTGAAGCCCGGCTGACTGAAAGCCGGTTTCTAGGGTTTTGTTTAGCTTCTATATTTGCAACATAGTTGCTTAGAGTTGCAGCTGAGAGGCCCGCAAGTCAGGTGGGGAACATTGGAGTCCGCAGTCACTGGAGCAAGCAAGCCTCCCTGTTTGCTTCAGTGCATGGCTGCTGGCCGCCATCTTGGCTGACAGTTAATTTGTATAAGGATATGCTGATTAGCCAATGGGAAGGGTAGCGGTCATACACTAATTACCATGTTTCTCTTTTATTAGTGTAAATATTTAAAAATAAAATAAAATTTGAAATTTCAAAGTCAGGCATTTCTGAAGAGGAAAGCTGACAGTCCAGATTTTAATCTTCTCCTCCCCACGTGGTGAAAGCTACTGGCAAGTCTATGAATTATGAGTTAAACACAATGAAAGAAATGGCTAAGTCAGCAGATCCTGTTACTAGGATTTCATGGAAATGGAAGTGAAGTGGGAGGCACTGGGTTAGAGGCTGAAGGTTTAAATGCAGACAAAAAGGAATGGGTGTTATCGTTGTAAGCCTACTTTCCCACCATGTCACAGAGTCAGCAAAACATAAGCTGGCCATAAGCTTTATCAAGAAACAAGAAATCTCCATGAAAGTAGAGGTAAAAACATGCCACTACACTGACTTTTTTTTTATTACATAAAACAGCTGGTACTATGCAAGATGACTGGGAAAGATACTCATAAAATTTGATTGGTACTGGCATAAGGACAGACTTATTCATCAGTGAAGTAGAAGGGAGAAACCAAACCTAAGCCCAATTTGTGGCCAACTGCTTTTTGACAAGGGTGCCAAACAATTAAATCAGATATGAATAGTCTTTTTAACAAATTGTCCAGGGACAGCTGGATATCCACATGCAAATGAATAAAATTTGACCTCTACATCAGACCATACATAAAAGTTAACTTAAAATGTAAAAGCTAAAACTATAAAAGACTTAAGAAGAAAACATAGGTGTATATCTTCATGACTGGATTTGGCATCGTTTAAATACAATGTCTCCTCTGCCTTACTTCAAGTTTATACGTGAAACCAAAAGACAAAAATAGATTAACTGGACTTCATCAAAATCAAAACCGTCTGTGCTTTGAAAGGCACTATCAGGAAACTGAAAAGGTGAGCTACTGAATGGAAGAAAATCTATATTTCACTACTTAAAGCATTGAATGATATCTATTTCCCCAAATTAGGTGAATTTTGGGTCCCAAAACTAATTTAAAATTACCTTCTGTTTTGGCTTTTTAGACTGAATTTCCATGTCAGCTGGACCTGGTTTTGAATCTCCAGGGAAACTAAGCTCTTCATTATCACATTCATGTAATTTCTGTTTTGCAACTTTTAGGAGTTTTTTAAGTCTGAAGAAATGTACAAAACAAATATGTCAAATTCTTTAAGATTAAATATTTAGTTATTATTTAAACAGATATTATGTTTATAAAATCATATAAAATAAACAAATCTATAAATTATGATGCTCTCATTTGTTCTAATCTAATATTTTCTGAAAGCATACTAGCTAAATTATAATCTTCTGTAAATAAAAATGAAAAAAGCCATGACATATGTGATATGGGTATATAGTTAATATTGTAACTATATAGAGTCCTTATATTCATTTGACTATGTTAATATAAAACATTAATCTATTATTAAATATCAACTAGAAACCAGAAATCAGTATCCAAGGTGAAAAAGAAAACACAGCTACATGTGAATGTTTTGGAAAGACACAAAAATACCTTTTGGTACCTACTGACAATAGTCTACAAGAAGGAAGAAAAGTACCAAAATCAAGGAGATCATTCAAAATAGGAGAATCAGGAAAGAAAAATCTTTGAAGTCTGAGTGGAAGGGAAAGCAGAAAGAGCAGGGGTTTTAGAATCAGGAAAATCATAGACAATATGGACAACTGTTTTTTTATACTGATTTAAGAAAAGATCTTTGCTATCACAATGCTAACAAGGGAAATGAGGTAGATTTGACAGGAACAGTG
>NW_005872578.1:33732-37152 GCF_000147115.1 Myotis lucifugus
TGCTGAGGAGGCAGGAGAGGCTCCCTCCCCACCGCTGTACTGGCAGCCATCAGCCTGGCTTGTGACTGAGCAGAGCTCCTCCCATGTGAGAGCAACCTGACCACAGAGGGCAGCTCCTGCATTAAGCATCTTCCCCCCTGGCTGGTCAGTATGTGTCACAGTGACCAGCCAGTCCCAGTCCTTTCTGCTGTTAGGGTCAGTTTGCATATTACCCTGTTACTATATAGGATAGAGGCCTGGTGCATGGGTGGGGGCAGGCTGGTTTGCCCTGAAGGGTGTCCCGGATCAGGGTGGGGGTCCCGCTTGGGTGCCTGGCCAGCCTGGATGAGGGGATGATGGCTGTTTGCAGCTGGTCACACCCCCTTCAGGGTAGGGGTCCCCACTGGGGTGCCTGGCCAGTCTGGGTGAGAGCCTGAGGGCCGTTTTCAGGCTGGCGGGTGACTGAAGCTCCCAACCTCTCCTTTTTTCTTTTTTTTTTTTTGATTCTGGGATTTATTTGCCTTCTATGGCTGTCACTGGAACTGAGGGATGGCTTTAGCTCTGAGGCTTGGCTCCAGCTCTGAGACCTCGGCTGCTGAAAGCAGGTATCTGCTTTTGTTTGGCTTCTATAATTGAAACACTGTTACAGCTCCAGCTCTGAGGACCGGCTGGCTGAAAGCAGGTTTCTGGGCTCTGTTTAGCTTCTATAATTGCAACATAGTTGCTTAGAGTGCAGCTCAGAGGCCGGCAGCAGCAGGTGGGGAACCTTGGCTTCCTACATCACTGGAGCAAGCCAGCCTCCTGTTCGCTTCAGCTGCCTGGCTGCCGGCCACCATCTTGGTTGGCAGTTAATTTGCATATCTCGCTGATTAGCCAATGGGAAGGGTAGCGAAGTTGCAGTTAATTACCATGTTTGTCTATTATTAGATAGGATATATTTGAGTGCAGAAGGGATGCACACTATGAGAAGAAGGGAATATCACCAAAGAGAGCAGATATGTTGCAGAATTAAAAATTCAAGGTAGCCATGAAAAGAACAGTTGACAGGATATGCAAAAGGCATCCTCATTATGGTTTTACGAATCATAAAAAAGTAAGTACAATATCATGTCCTTCAAAGCAGTTTCAGATTGTGGTGTGTGTTTCTCCAGTAAATTTTTAAATAGGATAATTTAATTATAAAAATTTACAGAGGAAATAAATTTTATTTTATTTTTAATAAAGTAAAATGACAGTTAAATCTTAATTCATGGCAGAAATGTTCTGAAATATTAAAATCTTACCGAGTAATCTCTTTTTCTAAATCACCAATTTCATTTACTTCTTGCTGCAACCTCTGCTGCAGAAATATATTTAAGTCAATATATTTCTTTAACTCTTCTTTTTTGTGCTGACATTTAAAAAAAAATTAAAGAAAATTATTTTTAAAAATCTAGAGACTCTTCTTTTTTAAAAATATGATTTCTAATGAATTCATGAATAACATGCATACACAAGTTTATAAATGGTAGTAGACAGGTTTATAAGATCTAGTTTATAAACTTGATGCCAATAGGACAGATTTAAAAAATAATGATATCTTACAGCAGCTTAAATTGATTTTACAGTTTCACCACTTTCTTTATGGAAATTAAATTGCCAAAGTTTGTGAAAACAGAGGTTTTAATATATAAATTACTAAGGGCTAAAATAATTTTTAAGGCTACATTGACCTTTTAGTTTCTAAAGATGCCCTAGAAACATTTTCATCAATAGTTCAAGATATTCCAGGTTCAATTAAATCACATCTTATTAAGGTAATCTTTGAAAGCTTCCCATGCAGTCCCCATTACCTTATGGTGGTAATCTGACTTTAGGATGAGGTAGAATCTCATTCTCTGTAAGCTTTCTTCCATAGGTTTCATTTTCTACTTTTCTGTTACTTTCCTCTTTAAATAAAATGTGTTCTCTATGTTACATAAAATCATAACTTTTACTTGATTTTTGTAGCTTTTTCTGTCATCCTGTCATCCCCACCCATTAAATATAACATTTTTTTAATGCAAAGGTCTCACCCATATATTCATATTTTCACCACTCAATCTTTTTTCTTTCTTTCTTTCTTTTTTTTACATAAGAAGCTGACTTTCAATTCTATAATTTCACTAAAATTTTTTGGAGAGTCATCTTCTTTTAGTCCTTTAATACTTTACTTCTCAGCAGCAACTGATAACAGTGATCATATACACACTGTCTCTCCAGTCCTTCAACTGCACTTCATTTCTAAACAGTAAACATGATGTACAGTCTTCCACTCTGTCTATTGCTTTTTTATTTATTTACTAAGGGCCTGGTGCACGAAATTCGTGCACTGGGTGGTGGTGGCAGGGAGTGTCCCTCAGCCCAGCCTGCCCCCTCTCACATACTGGGAGCCGTCAGGTGTTGACCCCATCACCCTGCAATAGCAGGATCGGCCCCTTGCCCAGGCCTGACGCCTCCCCAAGAGGTGTCAGGCTTGGACAGGGGACCCCCATCTCCTCCCAATCACTGGCTCTGACCCCTGCCCAGGCCTGATGCCTCTGGCCCAGGAATCATGCCTGGGCAGGGAACCCCCATCTCCCTCTGATCTCTTGCTCCACCCCCTGCCCAAGCCTGACACCTCTGACCCAGGCTTCAGGCCTGGGCAAGGGGACCCTCATATCCCCCCAATCACCGGCTCCACCCCCCACCCAGGCCTGATGCCTCTGGCCCAGGCATCAGGCCTGGGCAGGGGACCCCCAGCCCCCTCCGATTGCTGGCTCCGCCCCCCCGCCCAGGCCTGATGCCTCGGCCAGAGGAGTTGACCCTCATCACCCTCCGATCGCTGATCACCGGATAGGCCCCTTGCCCAGGCCTGAGGCCTCCGGCAGAGGTGTCAGGCCTGGGCAGGGGACCCTCAGCTACACGCGGTTGCAGGCTCCACCCCTGCCCAGGCCTAACACATCTGGCCAAGGCATTAGGCCTGGGCAGTGTACTACAAGATCCCCGGATCTCCCGCTCTGCCCCTGCCCAGGCCTAACGTCTTTGGGCCAAGGCTTTAGGCCTGGGCAAGGGGATCCCTAGCTCCCAGGACTGCCGGCTCCGTCCCTGCCCAGCTCCCATTGCTGGCTCCACCCCTGCTTCCCGCTATCACTGGCCCGGGCGGCAAAGCACCTGGTTCTCTGATCACTGCTGGGGGGGCAGGGGCAAAAGGCGGCCCCAGGGGCGCCTTTTGCCCTGCCCCCGGCCCCTTAACCCCCCCCCCGGGGTTCCGAACCACCCATCAGGGGCAAGGGGGCTTCCTTCCACCCTTTCCCCTTTTGCCTCCCAGCATTGGGCCCACCATATGCAAAATAGCCGGCCATCTTTTGGTGGGGGTAAACTGGCCATCCTTGGCTGGCCAGTTAATTTGCAATATCGCCCTGATAAGTCAATGGGAAAGGG
>NW_005872578.1:37964-39062 GCF_000147115.1 Myotis lucifugus
AATCTCAGCACTTCAAACCAGACTCCCTAATCACATTTCTAGCCTTGACCCTTTACTGAGGTCATCTGTTACTTTTCCTTCTCCCTTCTTGCTCCTCATAAAGAACATCCCTCAACCACACACTCATAAACCATGAGTGACCTGGATCGCCCTTGTAGATTGCTAAGCTTGTACATTTTATGTTTATTCTTATTGGCATTACTTTGAGTGTACTACTGTTGTGTTCTGAGTTTGGGGGCACCTTCACCCTTAGGATGTTGACCAGCATTCTCTGTCTTGTTTTTCTCTTATAATGCAAATGTTATTTTTGCAAGTGGCAGATTGTCAATTATTTGCCTTTAAAAATAATAATACATTCTTATTTCATAGAGACCTGACCAATAAAAGTCTTCTGAAGTTCTTTTCACATGTTATCTCAACTATATTGTTTGAAGGCTTGGGAAAGCTAGAGCTATCTTCTTCTTGCCAATGCAGAAGACTCTTTACCTCAACATTGTGTTGATCAAATATCTTGGTTTGAATTCCAAGACTGCCAGTGATATAAAGTATTTAGTTGTATCTTAACAATAGGTAAGCTCAAATGTGTTCAATGTATACACAGATAGGTACACTTATATCAAATAATATCCCCCACAGACAAATTAACACATAGAAAGACAAGATTATCTCTTGGGAAGAAAATTAAGACAATGGAAAATTCAGGGCTAAAGCATTCCACACAAATGAGATGACAAGTGCAGAAATGAATGAGGTCAGGGAGAGTTGAAACAGAGAATGCTTCATAGAGGGGAGATTGGGAGCCAGGTCCGAATAGATATAGGATGAGGCAGGAGGGAAAGAAACTGAAAAGACAGAATGGACAGCATGAGTAAAGGCTGAGAGGTGCTGAAATCAGCCCAGTTATCTCAGAGGATAAAAATCCCATGACAACGCCCTGACTGGTTTGTCTCAATGGATAGAGCATTGGCCTGCGTACTGAAGGGGTCCAGGTTCGATTCCCGGTCAAGGGCATGTACCTGGGTTGCGGGCACATCCCCAATGGTTCTCTCTCATTGATGTTTCTAACTCTGTATCCCTCTCCCTCTCCCTTCCTCTCTG
>NW_005872578.1:49103-52138 GCF_000147115.1 Myotis lucifugus
GAAAACCTCAAAATTCGTGAAAGATGAAATGAAAAAAATTTTTTTTTTTTTGGTTCAAAATTATTGCTAATAGGTTTGGGTAAGGGCCAGGGCCAAAAACATTCATCCCTAGAATTTTTTTGAGGAGGAATAAAGTACTAACCTTGAGATAAACAATTTTGCAGGAGAAGTGGGACTAAAAAATTATGTGAGTGGGGTCAAGAGAGCATGGAAAGGAAAATTAGAATCCGGTGAGTATAGACCTTTTTCTTTTTTTCAGGACTTTGTAGTTAAAATGGGCACAATCTTGGGATGATCTCATCATTTTCATGTTTAGCTGTCACTTTCAATCCTTTCATAGTGACCATGAAGCATTTTTGTAATACTTAAAAAATTTCATTACATACCTGTGGCACTATCTGGTTTAAAACATGCCAGGCTAAGTATTAAAAAAAGAAATTCACAAAATTATACAACTAAAAGATCCAATGAAATGTTGCTAGATATATAATATTACATAACCTGATTATCATGTTTCTCATGTTTACTAAGACGACAGGAGGATTTCTTGCTAGATGAAAATCATCCAATCCTAGAATATGTTACACTACTCAAATGTACAAAGTACACTGTAGTTAGTCATCTTTAAATTGTGTAACATAAATAAAGGGGGAACATGCAGGTAATAATTTTACTTTGCAAACTGAATTTTTGTAAATTGTGTAATATGATGTCCCTGTTGATAAATTGTGTGTGGTGCTTACTGAAATGCATTCTTCTTAAAAAGGAAGGATAAAAGTATGCATGCATACCTTCAAAAAGAATATTCACTACATTAGGAGCACCTTGGTTTATAATGCAAAGGTCAACAAACGAATGCCTGCAGGCCAAATCCAGCCCAGAGCCTGTGTTTGTAAATAAAGTTTTATTGGAACACAGCCAATCCCACTCCTTTACCTAGTGTCTATGACAGATTTCAGAGACCTGATGGTTCATAGAGACTGTATTACAGACTATCTGGCCCTTTACAGAAAAGGTCTGTCTAGCTCTCGTCTAGCAGATTAGCCTCATGATGTGTTTTAATAGGTTTTACTCAATATATCGAAATCCTATATAATAAAAGGCTAATATGCAAATTGACCAAACGGCCAAACGACTAGTCATTATGACATGCACTGACCACCAGGGGGCAGATGCTCAATGCATGAGCCTCCCCCTGGTGGTCAGTGCGCTCCCCCAGGGGAGTGCCACTCAGCCAGAAGCATGGCACACTGCTGGTGAGCACAGCGGCGGTGGCAGAAACCTCTCCTGCCTCTGCTGTAGGGCTAAGGATGTCCAACTGATGGCTTAGGCCTGCTCCCCATAGCTGCAGGCCAAGCTGACGGATCCCCCAACCCGAGTGCATTATTTTCATGCACCAGGCCTCTACTTTGTAGATAAGACATGGAACAAACTGCCTTGTGAAATCCCTGGGCTTTCATATTAATTTGAGTGTCCAATATTTGAGCACTCCGGTATTAGGAACAAAACACAAAAAACTAGTACCTAGCAATTTAGATAGAAACAAAGTAGAGTGCCAGTGTTGCATATGATTTCCTTTTATACCTGAGCAGATATTAAAAGTATTCTCACAAAATTTGCTTAAGACATGATATAAACCCAATGCTTTAAATACATTTCCATTGTGAAACAATCATTATACTGTAGACCAGAACTACCTTCATTTTTTTCCATTGGCTGCATACTACATTATTTTGTGGGTATAATAAAGCATTTCCTTATAGATAGGTATTTACGCTATCTGCAACTTTTTGGTATGCAATGTTGTAAGAAATATCCTTAGCATACATACATATGTTTGTAGCATTTATATAAATATCCTTAATGCATATGTGTATATTATATATCTTTAACATCTATGTCATATTATATCTATCTATCTATCTATCTATCTATCTATCTCTATCTATCTATCTATATATATATATATATATATTACAATGTCCTACTGTATATTTTATATACATAATAATATATAATTAATGTCCTTTGAATGTGTATGTGTGTGTTTATACAAGTCATGTTTTCCTGTAAGATCTAGTTCTGGAAGTGAAGCTATTGGGATAAAGGAATGAAATACTTGAAATTTCAAAACTTGTTCAATTTCCTTTTAAAAAAAGTGCCAATTTCATCTACCGAGAGTGCATGAGAATGCCTTTTCCTCCCACGTGCCAATTCTGGTTTTTATTTTCTTTAATAAAATAATTATCATTATTAGTTCAAGAAATGGTATCTCATTGTTCATTGATTTGCATCTTTCTGATTACCAAGCAAGGTTTGCTCTCTCTAGTAAAAATAAAAAATTTGGTAATCAGGAATATTAGCTCAAGTTGGAATTTGTTTATAGGAAAAGAATGATTACCTACTGTTAAGTACTGCTGTAGGCTTACCTGTCAGACTCTTCATTCTCCATAATAGAAACCTGCTGCCTATCAGTTTGTTCACTGTTGCTCTGCTGACTCAATCCATCACTGTCACTGTCATCAGCACCATCGTACATGTTTCTGGATGTTTCCCTTTTACTGACTTTCTGCTCCTTTTTTTCTTCAACCTTTGATGAAAGTTTGATATTAAGGATATTGTTATTACTTTATTAATTAAAAATACTTCATTAATTTGATCATTTGAATCTTAAGTTTAGTTGCTATGACTTGAATCAATAAAAATATTTTGTATGTTTAATTTTATCATTAAAATTGTTATAAATAATGCTTCATTTCTTTTTTAATAAAGAAGCAGAATTTTTCAAGTTTTCTCAAAGAGCTTTCTTAATTTTGTGCTGCTATTCACATATCATCTAAAACGTACCTTAAAACTCAGTTTTCTCACCCCAAATAGCCACAGCAATCTTGAGAAAGAAGCACAAAGTTGGAAGGATCACAATACCAACTATCAAGCTATATTACAAAGCCACTGTTCTCAAAACTGCCATGTGCTGGCACAAGATCAAACATATAGACCAGTGGAACGGAACAGGAGGATCCATAAATCAACCC
>NW_005872578.1:54898-57740 GCF_000147115.1 Myotis lucifugus
GAGAGAGACAGACAGAGACAGCGAATGTGCACATGGGCACTATTCTTGCTGCCCCCCTGCCATGTGTGACCAAGGTAAGCAAAGTAATATCTGATCAAATTAATCACATAAATTAGGTATAACTTTTGAAAAGTAATTTAATGCCTAGTGTAATGAGAGGTGGCATCCACCTTTTCTTATAAGGAGCATAATATCTCAATCTCTTTCCAACTCAAAACTCAGTTTTCTTCTTTAGAGACAAATATTGAGTTTACTAGAGGCCTGGTACACAAAAATTTGTGCACTCCGGGGTGGGGGGGTCCCTCAGCCCAGACTGTGCCCTCTCACAGTCTCAGACCCCTTGGGGGATGTCCACCTGCTGGCTTAGGCCTGCTCCCCGGGGGAACAGGCCTAAGCTGGCAGTCAGACAATCCCTCTGGCAGTCTGGGAGCCCTCGAGGGATGTCCACTTGCCAGCACGGAGCAGACCTAAGCTGCAGTCAGACAACCTTAGCGCTGCTGAGGAGGCGGGATAGGCGCCCGCCACACGCTGTGCTGGCAGCCATCAGTCTGGCTTGTGGCTGAACAGAGCTCTCCCTGTGGGAGTGCACTGACCACCAGAGGGCAGCTCCTGCATTGAGCGTCTTCCCCCTGGTGATCAGTGTGTACCATAGTGAACAGTGATTCCCAGTCATTCTGCTGTTAGGGTCAGTTTGCATATTGCCCTTTTACTATATAGGAAAGAGGCCTGGTGCATAGGTGGGGGCCGGCTGGTTTGCCCTGAAAGGTGTCCCAGATCAGGGAGGAGGTCCCTTGGGGTGCCTGGCCAGCCTGGGTGAGGGGATGAGGGCTATTTTCAGGCTGGCCACATCCCCTTCAATGTCAGGGTCCCCACTGGGGTTCCTGGCCAGCCTGGGTGAGGGGCTGAGGACCGTTTTCAGGCTGGCAATGCCCCCGGTGACCCAAGCTCTCAGCCTCTCCTTTTTTCTTTATTTTTTCAGCAGGTATCTGGGATTTATTTATCTTCTATAATTGAAACTTTGTAGCCTTGAGTGGAGCCCAGGCCCAGCCAGGGCAGGCTGGAAGCTTGGCTTCCTCCATTGCCAGGAGCAACCCAAGCCTCTTGCTCACTCCAGCTCTGTGGCTGCCCGCTGCCATCTTTGTGACGGAGTGACAGAATGATGGTTAATTTGCATATTACTCTTTTATTAGATACTAGAGGCCCAGCGCACGAAATTCATGAGCAGGTACAGTCCCAAGGCCTGGCCTGTGATCAGGGCCATCTTCCCCAGCTGCCTGCAGCCGGCCCCACCCCCCACCGCCACCCACTGCCAATTTCCCATTCACCATCAGGTGATTAGTGCCTGATGGCTGGGGGAAGGGACTGAGAGGTTGTCTATTCCCGCCCGCTCGCCAGCCCCTCCCCTGCCGTGGGTGGCCATCAGGCAATTGGAGCCTGCTGGCCAGGGAAAGAGACCAAGAGGTGGTCAGTGTGCCTCATAGTGACTGGTCCAGAGGTCATTCTGGTTATTCTGCTGTTAGGGTCAATTTGCATTTTACCCTTTTATTATATAGGAGGATTGCAAATAATTTCTGTGACCTATGTATATATATGAAAGCCTAAGTGACCAAATGACTGAATGAATGAACGACCAGTCAACTGGTCACTATGATGTGCACTGACCAACAGGAGGCAGACACTCAATGCAGGAACTTCCCCTTGCTGGTCAGTATGCTCCCATAGCCAACCTCCCATGGCTGGCCAACCTCCTGTGGTCCCTCCCCACTGGCCAGCCAACCTCCCGTGGTCCCTCCCCCTGGATGGTCAACCTCCTGCGGCCCCTCCCATGCCAGCCAACCTCTCACATCCCTCCCCGGCCCTCATCATGCACTGGTGGGGTCCTTCGGCCTGGCCTGTGCCCTCTCAAATCCGGGACCCCTCAAGAGATCTCGGAGATCTGGCTTCAGCCTGATCCTGCAGGCCAGGTCAAGAGACCCCATTGGTGCATGAATTCATGTACTGGGTTTCTAGTATGATAATAACATACATGTCAAAATGATAACTGCTCAAAGTGGGAATAGAGGGATCATACCACAACATAATAAAAGCCTTATATGACAAACCTATAGCCAAGATCATATTCAATGGGCAAAAACTAAATACATTTCCCCTAAGAACAGGAACAAGACAGGGATGCCCGCTTTCACCACTCTTGTTCGACATCGTACTGGAAGTACTAGCCATAGCGATCAGACAAGAAGAAATAAAAGGCACCCAAATTGGAAAAAAAGAACTAAAATTGTCATTATTCCCAGATGTCATAATATTTTACATAGAAAAAACCCTAAAAACTCCATCAAATAACTATTACACTTAATAAACGATTTCAGCAATATAGAAAGATACAAAATTAATGCCAAGAAATCTATGGCATTTTTATACACCAATAGTGAATTTTCAGAAAAAAAGATTAAAAAAAGAATCTCATTTACCATTGCACCAAAAAAATTAAGATACCTAGGAATAAACTTTACTAAGGAGTTAAAGTCCTGTACTCAGAAAACTACAGGACACTGAAAAAAGTGATAGAGGAAGACATAAACAGATGGAAGAACATACCATGTTCTTGGATTGGTAGACTCAACATTAAAATGTCCATACTACTCAAAGCAATCTATAGATTCAATGCACCTCCCCGCTTAAAATACCAACGGCATATTTCACAGAACTAGAACAAACTCTCCAAAATTTCATCTGGAATAAAAAAAGACCTCAAATAGCTGCAGCAATCTTTAGAAAAAAGAACAAAGTAGGAGGATCTTAATACCGAGATATCAAGCTGTATTACAAATCCACTGTCTCA
>NW_005872578.1:58010-60319 GCF_000147115.1 Myotis lucifugus
AACAACAGGAAAGTCCACTGCATGGGAGAACATATTTGCCAACGTTATGGTTTAATCTCCAACATTTACAGGGAACTCATACAACTTAACAAAGGGAAGATAAACAATCCAATCAAAAAATGGGAAACAGAGTTGTCGGTGGACCACCAAGATGGCGGCATAGGTAAACACCAGAGACTGCTGCCGCAAACAACCACTTCAAAAATACAACTAAAAGACGGAACGGACATCACCCAGAACCACAGGAAGACTGGCTGAGAAGAGACTCTTCAACTAGAAGGAAAGACAACAGCATACCGAGGCTCAGAGGAGGTGCAGTGTGGAAAATACAAAGGTACTGAGGTGCGCAAGCAAAGTGGGCTGGTGGCTGAGGGTGCGGTTGTCGTTTTCAATCAGGAAGGAGTCTCAGACTCTGAGCTCCAGATCTGGGCGAGTCTCTAGGGACTCAGACTCAAACGGGAGAAGCGGGATTGTCTAGCATTAGTTGGAACATGAGAGCTGCTTTCTCTTCGAGGTTTGCAGCAGTTGCCAGGGTTCTGAGAAGCAGAGCCTCTGGGAACGGGACTGAGAGCAGCCATAACTGCTCCCTCAGCCCACCCTGTTGATCCTGCCCCTCCCAAGCCCTGGACAGAGCCATTTGCAGGATCGCCTCAGGCAAAGGCTAGATTAGCACCTCCCCAGAGGACAGCTGATTCTCATAGCCAGTCGGCCTGGTGGTCAAATCCCTCTAATATTAACTACAACAATCAAGGCTTAACTAGAAAAAGACTGCGCACAAAGACCACACGGGGGTGCACCAAGAAAGCATAAAAAATGCGGAGACAAAAAAACATGACAGAAATGGAGGATATAGAGCTAAAAAACGCAATTTTGAGGGCTTGCAATAAACTTGATGAGAGCCTCACGAAAACTAATGAGACTCTCGATGCTATGATAAAGAACCAACTAGAAATTAAGCATACACGTACAGAAATAAAGAATATTATACCTAATAGCAGACCAGAGGAGCGCAAGAATCAAGTCAAAGATTTTAAATGCGAAGAAGCAAAAAACACCCAACCGGAAAAGCTAAATGAAAAAAGAATCCGAAAATACGAAGATAGTGTAAGGAGCCTCTGGGACAGCTTCAAGCACACTAATATCAGAATTATAGGGGTGCCAGAAGATGAGAGACAGCAAGATATTGAAAACCTATTTGAAGAAATAATGGCAGAAAACTTCCCCCACCTGGTGAAAGAAATGGACTTACAGGTCCAAGAAGTGCAGAGAACCCCAAACAAAAGGAATCCAAAGAGGACAACACCAAGACACATCATAATTAAAATGCCAAGAGCAAAAGACAAAGAGAGAATCTTAAAAGCAGCAAGAGAAAGAGACTCAATTACCTACAAGGGAATACCCATACGACTGTCAGCTGATTTCTCAACAGAAACTTTGCAGGCCAGAAGGGAATGGCAAGAAATATTCAAAGTGCTGAATACCAAGAACCTACAACCAAGATTACTTTATCCAGTAAAGCTATCATTCAGAATTGAAGGTCAGATAAAGAGCTTCACAGATAAGGAAAAGCTAAAGGAGTTCATCACCACTAAACCAGTATTATACGAAATGCTGAAAGGTATCCTTTAAGAAGAGGAAGAAGAAAAAGGTAAAGATACAAATTGTGAACAACAAACATGCATCTATCAACAAGTGAATCTAAGAATCAAGTGAATAAATAATCTGATGTACAGAATGAACTGGGGATTATAATGAATCAGGGACATAGAAAGGGAATGGACTGACTATTTTGAGGGGCGGGGGAAGGGGAATGGGAGATGCGGGAAGAGACTGGACAAAAATCGTGCACCTATGGATGAGGACAGTGGGTGGGGAGTGAGGGCAGAGGGTGGGGCGGGATCTGGGAGGAGGGGAGTTATGGGGGGGGGGAAAGAGGAACAAATGTAATCTGAACAATAAAGATTTGATAAAATAAAAAAAAAAATGGGAAACAGACCTAAATAGATATTTTTTTGAAAGAGGACATACAGAAGGCCAAGAGACATGGAAACATGCTCAAATCATCGGAGAGATGCAAATCAAAATGACCATCTCACACTTGTCAGATGGCTATCACCAACAAATCAACAAATGGCAAATGCTGGAGAGGATGTGGAGAAAAAGGAACCCTCCTTCATTGCTGGTAGGAATGCAGACTGGTGCAGCCACTGTGGAGAATAGCACGGAGTTTTCTCAACAAACAAACTGGAACAGCCATTTGACCCAGTGACCCCACTTTTAGGAATATATCCCAAGAAACTAGAAACACT
>NW_005872578.1:61350-67025 GCF_000147115.1 Myotis lucifugus
TATGCTTTTATTTTGGAAGTAATCCTATGGTGCGTATCCTATGGTTTTATATATTTAATCTTTCCATTACAATTCCACATTCAACATTATTTGTATTAGTTTTAGTAGTGCAGCAAATAGTTAGACAATCAGATGCTTTACAAAGTAATCCTCCTGATATTTCAATACTCATCTGACACCATTCATGCTTATTACAATATGATTGACTATATTCTCTATGCTGTACTTGGCATCCCTGTGACTATTCTGTAACTACCAATTTGTACTTGTTGATCTCATTACTTTTGACCCAGTCCACCCAACCTCCTTCCCACTGGCATCCTTCAGTCAGATCTCTGTTACCTATGAGTCTGTTTTAAATTTATTAGATCATCTATTCTACTTTCTACATTCCACATATACTAGTACGTGAAATCAGATGGAACTTTGCTGGAGACCAAGATTAACAGTAACTGATATAAATGTGAGGAGTCTGGCAGAAGGCTGACCAGGACTCCTTTTGACATTCAGAGGATGAATATCTACATTTTGTTACCTGCTGCTGACTCAATGGCCTAAAGCAAAATTTCCCCAAACCTGACAATCTTACTGTTTAGTAAACAATTACCATTGGTATGTCTGTTTGCATTCCTAAAGGCAATTGTGTATTCTAGCTAATAAAAGCAGCCGGGAAAGGAGCGACAGGGAGAACTTGACTGCTATGGTTAAGTTGTCCTCTGGTTATCCCAGTATTAAAAATAATATTTCATCTTGTGTATCATTTGTGCATCAGCTCTTCCTCCAAGCCTTAGACCCCTCGAAAGCCACACTGGCTGTGGACTCTCGCAGAACTTATCTTTCTCTGTCTGATTTATTTCACTTAGCATAATACCTTCTAGGCCTATCCATGCTGTCACAATGGTAAGGTTTTGTTTTTTTATGGCAGTATCATACTTTATTAAACAACATAAAGGTTTGACTCAACAAACACATCTGAGAGTGGTGATAACAAATATACATGAAAGTATATATGTTTGTTATTAAAATATCTCAATAATATTCCAATGATTAGGTACAGTACAGGTGAGTACTTCAAATTTGGGGGGCTGTGATGCAAAGTATATGAATAACCACTATGCTGTCCATGTGAAACTAATAAAAATAATATTGAACAGAAACAATAACTAAAAAGTAAAATAAAATAAAAATATCTTGAAGTGATCATATTGGAATTCTAAGTTCCAAGGTTTTCAGTAAACCATCGAAGATTGCACACACTATAGCACAAAAATAGATGAGTTTAGCTGGGGCTATTTGTTTGTATCCCTTCTTTCAGTCATAACTTCCTTCCATTTTATTGTTTCTAGGATGCAATTTATGGGTGTTTTTTAAGTTGATTTTAAAGAGAGCAGAAGGGAGAGGGATAGAAACATTGATGAGAGATAAACATTGATTGGCTGCCTCCTGCACACCCCCTACTGCAAATCCAGCTATAACACAGGCATGTGCCCTGACCCTGAATCCAGACAGGAAACTCTTGGTTCATGGGTCAATGCTCAACCACTGAGTCACACCAGCCAGGCTATGGGATATAATTTATATTTAAACCAATGGACTTGAAACAAAACAAAACTCTAGTGCTTATTACATTTTTTTTTCAGCAATCTCCTTTATACTTTCACTGGTTCAGAAGGTCACATGTACAAAGCTAACTTAGTTTCCCAATTCATAGGGACGACTAACAGAGAGACATAATTAAAAAACAAACTTGCGAATGTTTTCCTAAACTATTATTTAGTTGATAGAATCTACTTAAATATACAAATACATATTTATTTATTTTTTTAAATATATTTTATTGATTTTTTTACAGAGAGGAAGGGAGAGAGATAGAGAGTTAGAAACATCGATGGGAGAGAAACATCGATCAGCTGCCTCCTGCACACCTCCTACTGGGGATATGCCCGCAACCCAGGTACATGCCCTTGACCAGAATCGAACCTGGGACCTTTTAGTCCACAGGCCGATGCTCTAACCACTGAGCAAAACCGGTTCCGGCAGAATTACATATTTAGACAAACTCATTTTATACACAAACTTTTTTTAGTAGTGGAAAATGAGAATGGATCAGAGAATTGGTAAAGAGAACAAAAGCAAGTGAAATTATACCTCTTTTTGAAGTTGAAATTTCTCTTTTTTCCAAGCCAGGCTCTCTACTTTTACCATGTCTATGTCATTCTTAAGCCTTTGTATATCTTGCTGTAGTTCTTCATTTAAATACTAGAGGCCTGGTGCAAGAAAATCATGCATGGGGAGGGGGGTCCCTCAGCCCGACCTGCAACCTCTCACAATCCGGGACCCCTCAGGAGATGTCTGACTGCCTCATTGCCCCTAACCATTCTGCCTGCCTGCCTCATCACCCCTAACACCTCTGCCTGCCTGCCTGATTGCCCCTAACCATTCGCCTGCCTGCCTGATTGCCCCTAACCACTTGCCTGCCTGCCTGATCACTCCTAACCCCTCTGCCTGCCTGCCTGCCTGCCTGATTGTCGTTAACCACTTGCCTGCCTGTCTCATTACCCCTAACCACTCTACATGCCTGCCTGATCACCCCAAACTGCTCATCTTCCTGCCTGTTCAGCCCTAATGGCTATCCTGTCTGCCTCATCGCCCCTAAACACTCTGCGTGCCTGCCTCATAGCCCCTAACTGCTCACCTGCCTGCATCATCGCCCCTAACCACCTCTTCCTTGGCCTCCGCTGCTGTAGCTTCATCTGGAAGGAGGTCCAGAATGACATTCAGAAGGTTGTTTGGCTGTCCAGTGTAATTAGCATATTACGCTTTTATTATTATAGGTACTCCAGTTGTTCTGTCATTGTGCAGTGCAGAGGAACTCTCATCTTTTAATTTAGAGTCCATGCTTTTACAATAATTAGCACTGCAATTATATGCACATAATGGCTTGTGGAACAAGTCTTGATTTGGCTTTGTTTCCTTATAAGTATTTGTAACAGCAGACATATCATGGCTTTTTAATTGAATCATTGCCACAGACAAGCCACAAAGGAAGATTGCTTTTCAGATCACTAGACTGAGGTGTAGGTACAATGCCCAATTTCCATGAACAGACCAACAGCAATGAAAACTCTACCAAGGCAGGCTCACCTAACACAATAACACACACAAGTGACATTCCAGGAGCACCTAGCTCAGGTGATCAGAAAGAATATGCCAATGAGCCTCACAAGACATCTAATACATAAGGCCATTATACCAAGAGTGCGAGGCAAAGCAGATCTACCCAATACACAGAAACAAGTACAGTGAGGCAGCTAAAATGGTGATAAAAAGAAACATAACCCAAATCAAAACAAAAAAACAAACAAAAACACAAACAGAGAATTCCTCAGAAAAAAAAACAACAAACTAAATAAAATGGAGGAAAGATGTTCACCAGATTTAGAGTTCAAGAACATGGTCACAAGGATGATCAAGGAATGTAGTGAGAACTTTAACAAAGAGATAGCAAGTATATAAAAGGACAAAGAAACCATATAAAATAACCACTCATAAAGTATATAATATCTGAAATGAAAAATACACTAGAAGGAATCAGTAGCAGATTAGATGAAGCAGAGAACAGAACCGGTTTTTTAAAAAAATACATTTGATTGATTTCAGAGATAAAGGGATAGGAAGAGATAAAAACATCAATGATGAGCCTTAGCCAGTTTGGCTCAGTGGATAGAGCATTGACTGAGGGTCCTGGGTTTGATTCCAGTTTATCCTCAGTAGGGGATGTGCAGGAGGCATCCAACCAATGATTTTCTCTCATCATTGATGTTTCTGTCTCTCACTCCCTCTACCTTCCTCTCTAAAATCAATAAAAATATTTAAAAAACAACCATCAATGATGAGAGAGAATCATTGATCATCTGCCTCCTGCACGCCCCACATGCCTAATTTCCAATCCGTGGTATTTGTGGTCATATTTTTTTCATCTGCATAGCAAAGTCTTGGTCTTCTTTCACTTCAGACATAACTACTGGGGTCCTTACTTTTTTATTTTCTGTGTCATTATAAAAACTCTCCTCATTTTGTTTAAAACATGTTCAGAGTCTGCAACCCTGGCATATATCCTGACATGGATCGAACCGTGACCTCCTGGTTCAAAGTTTGACACTCAACCACTGAGCCATGCCAGCTGGGTGAAAATAGAATCTTTGGAGAGTATCGAAGATGGCGGCATAGGTAAACACCGTTGACTGCCGCCGTGGACAACCATTTCAAAAATACAACTAAAAGACGGAGCGGACATCAACCAGAACCACGGGAAGGCGGGCGGAGGACAGTCTCTTCAACTAGAAGCAAAAACAACAGCATTCCGACGCTCAGCGGAGGCGCAGTGTGGAAAATTTAAAGGTACGGCCGGCGCGGTGGTGACGGTGCGCGCGCAAACGGGCTGGCGGCGGAGGGCGCGGTTGTCGTTTTCAATCCGGAGCGAATCTCAGACTCTGGGCTACAGATCCGGGCGAGTCTCTAGGGACCCAGACTCAAACGGGAGAAGCGGGACTGTCTGGCGGCGGCCCCTCCGAGGTTTGCAGCGGTTGCCGGGACGGAGAGGCAGAGCCCCTGGGGATGGACTGAGAGCGGCCATAGCGGCTCCCTCCCCCCGCCCTGTTGAGCCCGCCCCGCCCAAGCCCTGCGCACAGCCATTTGCCGACCGCCTCAGGCAAAGGCTGGATTAGCACTGCCCCAGAAGACAGACGTTTCCCGCAGCTGATTCCTTCAGCCAGTCGGCCTGGTGGTCAAATCCCTCTAGTGTTAACTACAACAATTAAGGCTTGGCTAGAACAAGACTGCGTACAGAGACCACTAGTGGGTGCATCAAGAAACCATAAAAGATGCGGAGACAAAAAAACATGGCAGAAATGGATGATATGGAGCTAAGAATCGCAATTTTGAGGGTTTGCCATAAAATGGTGCAGAGCCTCACGAAAACTAATGAGACCCTCGATGCTACGATAAAGAAATTAGAAAGTAAGCATACACGGACTGAAATAAAGAATATTATACCCAATAGCAGACCAGAGGAGCACAAGAATCAAACCAAAGATTCAACAAAAAACACCCAACTGGAAAAGCAAAATGAAAAAAGAATCCGAAAGTGTGAAGATAGTGTAAGGAGCCTCTGGGACAGCTTTAAGAGGTCTAATATCAGAATTATTGGAGTGCCAGAAGATGAGAGACAGCAAGATATTGAAAACCTATTTCAAGAAATAATGGCAGAAAACTTCCCCCATCTGGAGAAAGAAATGGACTTACAGGTCCAAGAAGCGCAGAGAACCCCAAACAAAAGGGATCCAAAGAGGACCACACCAAGACACATCATCATTAAAATGCCAAGAGCAAAAGACAAAGAGAAAATCTTAAAAGCAGCAAGAGAAAAAGGCTCAATTACCTACAAGGGAATACCCATACGACTGTCAGCTGATTTCTCAACAGAAACTTTGCAGGCTAGAAGGGAATGGCAAGAAATATTCAAAGTGCTGAATACCAAGAACCTACAACCAAGATTACTTTATCCAGCAAAGCTATCATTCAGAATTGAAGGTCAGATAAAGAGCTTCACAGATAAGGAAAAGCTAAAGGAGTTCATCACCGCCAAACCAGTATTATATGAAATGCTGAAAGGT